>NC_091286.1:206598231-206730487 GCF_032444005.1 Ranitomeya imitator
ACTCACATCCCATGTCTGGCACATGTGCTCAATTTGGTTGTGCAGAGTTTTCTGAGGGACTATCCGGATCTTGATGCCCTGCTGCACAAGGTCCGCCTAGAGTGTGCTCACTTGCGGCGTTCCAGCTTGGCCAGATCCCGCATTGCTGCTCTGCAGCGCCGATTCCGCCTTCCGAACACCGCATCATATGTGACCTACCTACCCGGTGGAATTCCACGTTACATATGTTGGAGCGGTTGTGTGAGCAGCAGCAAGCAGTTATGGAGTACCAGCTGCATCAGGCGCAAAGAAGTCGCAGTCAGCGCCGATCAGACTTCACAACCACAGAGTGGGCCACTATGAAGGACGTCTGCCAGGTTTTGCGTCCTTTTGATTATTCCACGCGGATGGCAAGTGCAGATGATGCACTAGTCAGCATGACTGTCCCCCTTATCTGCCTGCTTCAGCAAACTTTGCAAGGGTTAAGGGATGATGTGGTGGAAGAGGTGGAGGATGAGGAGTCACCTTTTCCATCAGCTTCTGGAGAGTCAGCGCCACGTGGTTCCTCACAAAGGGGTACGCAGGGGCCAATTTGTGAGGAGGATGAGGAGGAGTCAATGGAGGAGGAAGAGCTCCGTCCAGAGGAGGGAGCGACACAATTGTCCAGTGGTCAGTGTGTACAGCGAGGGTGGGGTGATGACGAGCGGGCAGAGATCATGTCTCAAGCAGGGGACAGCGTTTCTGGGCCGGTTGGCACTCTGCAGCACATGGTGGATTTCATGCTGCAGTGCCTGAGAAACGACCGCCGCATCGACCACATTCTCAACATGCCTGATTATTGGGTGTTCACCCTCCTCGATCCTCGCTACCGGGACAACGTCCAAAACCTCATCCCTGCGTTGACCCGGGAGCGTAAATTGCGGGAGTACCACGACACACTGGTGAATTCCATCATCTTCTCCTGTCCAACTGAGAGGAGTGCTGCTAGTGCTTTACAAAGCAGCTCAGTGCGTCGAGGCAGTGGGGGAGGCTCTGCCCAAAGAGGGAGCAGAAGCAGTGCCTCTGCCCAAGGCAAGCCCAGTATGGCACAACTCTGGCACACTTTTGTGTGCCCGCCCCAAATGTCTACACCATCACCGGCGGCTCCAGTCAGCAGGAGGCAACGGTTCCGTCAGATGGTGACAGACTACATGGCTTGCCCTCTTACTGTACTCCCAGACGGCTCTTCCCCGTTCAAGTTTTGGGTCTCTAAGCTGGATACATGGCCAGAGCTAAGCCAGTATGCATTGGAGGTGCTGGCTTGCCCTGCGGCTAGTGTCTTATCGGAACGTGTCTTTAGTGCCGCAGGTGGTGTACTAACAGACCGTCGCATGCGACTATCCTCCGATAACGTTGACCGGCTTACTTTCCTGAAAATGAACCAGGCCTGGATCTCGCAGGAATTTGCCACTCCTCTGCCTGATTAAGTAATTGGGTGTCATCCAGGTCTCCTGCTGTGTTCATCTTTCTACCACCTGAACTGCTATTCCTGGGCTCCAACACCGCCAGTTGCGGCTCAGAAGTGCAGGCTGCACAGTAAAAACATACGACCCAGTGTTATTGGGTTTCAGTAACGTCAGCTGATCCCCAGCTGTGTAGCCGGCAATGTGTCCTGCGACCGCCACGCTGGCACAACAACCTAAATGTAAGGGAACCTGTCCCCCCCCCCCCCCCGTCGTTTGTTACTGAAAGAGCCATCTTGTGCAGCAGTAATGCTGCACAAGGAAAAGGTAGCTCTTTTTTTTTAGCTCTTTGCACACGCAGAACTTAACACTTATAAAATGTGTTCACTGATACCGTTATACCGTCCCGGAGCTGGGACTTTCCTTCGTAATGTGACGCAGCACAGCCGTCATTCCTACCCCCTTGGTGCCATGCGCTGCCTCCTCAGCGTTGTTTTAAGCTGTCACGGAGCCTGCGCTGTTCTGTTATCCCTTGGGCATGCCCTATTTGCGCTGCCTGTCTTCTGACATAATTTGGTGTCAGGCTGGCTGCGCCTGTGCGGCCGCGGTGCCCGAGATCCCGCCTCGCAGTGTCTTCTGATTGAGTCACACTGCGGGCCTGGGATCCATGGGCATGCGCAGTGCATATCTTCCCCTCGGGCTCTCGCTCATTTCCCTCCGCCTTCTTTAGACTGTGCGCCGTCAGCTGATCCCTAGCATGCCACGGCCGTGACACCGCACAGTCTGAAGAAGAGGGAAGGAGGGGAGTGAGAGTCGAGGTTATGCACTGTGCATGCCCATGGTTCCAAGGCCCGCAGTGGGATTACGTTAGATGAGACTGCGAGGTGGGATCTGGAGCAGCGTGGACGCACAGGCACTGACAGCCTGACACCAAATTATGTCAGAAGACAGGCAGCGCTAATTGGGCATGGCCAAGGGCTAACAGAACAGCGCAGGCTCCGTGGCAGCTTAAAACAACGCTGAGGAGGCAGCGCACGGCATCAAGGGGATAGGAATGACAGCTGTGCTGTGTCCCATTACGAAGGAAATTCGCACCTCCGGAACGGTTTAACGGTATAAAGGGACACATTTTTAGTGTTTACTTCGGTGTTTGCAAGGAGCATAATTAAAAGAGCAACCTTTTCCTTTTGCATCCTTAGTGCTGCACAACATGGCTCTTTCAGCTACAAACGTCTTGGGGGGGGGGTTAAAGGTTTCCTTTCAACTTGCTCCAATCAGGCTTCGGCCTACACTCTGTTCCTCTGCTCCTCCTGCTGTCCCTGGGCTCTAACACCGCCAGTTGGTGCCTGGAAGTGCTGTGTGCACAGTCAACAGTCGCTCCTCTGTTATTGGGGTTCAGTAACGTCAGCTGATCCCCAGCTGTGTGTGCGGCAATACCTCCAATCTGCTCCTCCTGCTGTCCCTGGGCTCTAACACCGCTAGTTGGTGCCTGGAAGTGCTGTGTGCACAGTCAACAGTCGCTCCTCTGTTATTGGGGTTCAGTAACGTCAGCTGATCCCCAGCTGTGTGTGCGGCAATACCTCCAATCTGCTCCTCCTGCTGTCCCTGGGCTCTAACACCGCCAGTTGGTGCCTGGAAGTGCTGTGTGCACAGTCAACAGTCGCTCCTCTGTTATTGGGGTTCAGTAACGTCAGCTGATCCCCAGCTGTGTATCCGGCAACGTGTCATGCGACCGCCACGCTGGCACAACTAAAATGTAAGGGGACCTGTCCCCCCCCCCCCTAGGCGTTTGTTACTGAAAGAGCCACCATGTGCAGCACTAATACTGCACAAGGGAAAGGTCGCTCTTGAAATTATGCTCCTTGCAAACGCTGAACTACACACTCATGTAATGTGTCCCCTCACACCGTCCAACCGTCCCGGAGGTGGGACTTTCCTTTGTAATGTGACGCAGCACAGCCGTCATTGCTACCCCCTTGGCACCGTGCGCTGCCTCCTTAGCGTTGTTTGATTCCGTCATGGACCCTGCGCTGTTATGTTATCCCTTGGCCATGCACAGTTTGCGCTGCCCGTCCTCTGACATCATTTGTTGTCGTCCTGGCTGCGCCTGTGCGTCCACGCTGCCCGAAATCACACCTCGCAGTGTCGTCTAATGTGATCCCACAGTGGGCCTGGTATCCATGGCCATGCGCAGTGCATATACTAGCCTCTCACTCCCCTTCTTCACGCTTCTTCAGACTAGGCGGCGTCAGCTGATCCCTAATAGCATGCCACGGCCGTGACGCCGCACAGTCTGAAGAAGCAGGAAGGAGGTGAGTGAGAGGCGATGATATGCACTGCGCATGCCCATGGATCCCTGGCCCGCAGTGGGACTACATTAGATGACACTGCAAGGTTGGATCTCGGGCAGCTTGGACGCACAGGCACTGCCAGCCTGACACCTACATGATGTCAGAAGACGGGCACCGCTAACTGTGCATGGCCAAGGGATAACATTACAGTGCGGGCTCCGTGACAGAACCAAACAACGTTGAGGAGGTGGTGCCCGGCACCAAGGGGGTTGGAATGACGGCTGTGCTGTGTCACATTACAAAGGAAAGTCCCACTTCCGGGATGGTTTGACGGTGTGAGGGGACACATTATATGAGTGTGTACTTCAGCGTTTGCAAGGAGCATAATTTTCGGAGCCACCATTTTCCATGTGCAGTATTACTGCTGTACAAGATGGCTCTTTCAGCAACAAATGCCTGGGGGGGGGGGGGTTAAAGGTTCCCTTTCAACTTGCTCCACTGCAGGCTTCGGCCTACACTCTGCTCCTCTTTGATTCCCTGGGTTTCAACACTGTCAGTTGCCACCTGGAAGTGTTGTCTACACAGAAAAAAACACTAGGTGATGTGTCAGTGGGGTTCAGCACCGCCAGCTGTTCCCCTGCTGTGTAGTCGGCAACGTGTCCAGCACAAGCCACGCTGGCACAACAGAACAAAAGCTGCCACCAGTGCAGGCTTCGGCCTACACTCTGCTCCTCTCCTCCTCCTGCTGACCCTGGGCTCAAACACCGCTAGTTTTTGCCCGGAAGTGCTAGCTGCACAGAGAAAAACACCAGCCAATGTGTTAGTGGGGTTCAGCAACGCCAGCTGTTCCCCTGCTGTGTAGCCGGCAACGTGACCTGCAAACGCCATGCAGGCACAGGAACTGAAATTAAAAGGGAACCTGGCCCCACCCCCCCAGGTGTTTCTATGTATAACAGCCACCTAGTACAGCAGTACTGCTGCATTTGTACAAGGTGGCTGACTTTTTCTCCTTGCCCACGTGGAACTCAACACGTACAAAATGTGTCTCATTGAGACCATTCCACTGTCCCTGAGGTGTGACTTTCCTTTGTAATGATACGCAGCACCCCCCTTGGTAGCGTTTCCCGTCTTTTGTCATCATGGTTAGCTGGCTGCGCCTGTGCATCCGCCCTGCTAGAAACAACGCCCCTCGTTGTCATATTTATTTTGTCAGCGAGGGTGTGGTTTATGGGCACGAGCAGTGCATATGTTCGCCTGTCTTAACTCATCTCCTTCCGCCTTCTTCAGACTGTGCGGCCTCCTGGCCGTGGTAGGCGATAAGGGATCAGCTGAGGCCGCCCAGTCTGGAGCAGGTGTAAGGACATGTGTAAGCGGCAAACCTATTTACTGCACAAGGCCACGAATCCCAGCCACGCAGTGTGATTTTTTGAAAACACACTGTGGGTCTGGGATTCATGTCCATCGCTAACCGCAACGGCCGACATGAAATGAGGTCAGAAGACAGGAAGCGCTCACAGCGCATGGCCAAGGGATCACAATAGCGCAGACTCCTGTACAGCAAATAACAACGCTCAGGAATCTGCGCCCAGTACCTAGGTGCAAATTTTGACACCTGTGCTGCGTCTCGTTAAAAAGACAAGTCACGCCTCCACAACTGTTTGACAGTATAATGGGCTAAATAGTGTACGTGTTTTAGTCAGCGTGTGCAAGGAGCAAAACAAATAGAGCAACCTTTTACTTGTGCAGCATTAATGCTGCACAAGGTGTGGCTCTTGTACCTTGCAACACCTGAGGGGGGGGTTAAAGGTAACCTTTGAAATTGGTTCAACTAGGCTTCGGCCTACACTCTGCTCCTCTACTCCTCCTGCTGACCCTGGGCTCAAACACCGCTAGTTTTTGCCCGGAAATGCTAGCTGCACAGAGAAAAACACCAGCCAATGTGTTAGTGGGGTTCAGCACCGCCAGCTGTTCCCCTGCTGTGTAGTCGGCAACGTGTCCAGCACAAGCCACGCTGGCACAACCGACCAAAAGCTGCCACCAGTGCAGGCTTCGGCCTACACTTTGCTCCTCTCCTCCTCCTGCTGACCCTGGGCTCAAACAACGCCAGTTTCTGCCCGGACATGCTAGCTGCACAGAGAAAAACACCAGCCAATGTGTTAGTGGGGTTCAGCACCGCCTGCTGTTCCCCCGCTGTGTAGCCGGCATCGTGTCCAGCACAAGCCACGCTGGCACAACCGACCAAAAGCTGCCACCAGTGCAGGCTTCGGCCTACACTTTGCTCCTCTCCTCCTCCTCCTGCTGACCCTGGGCTCTAACACCGCTAGTTTTTGCCCGGACATGCAATCTGCACAGAGAAAAACACCAGTCAATGTGTCAGTGGGGTTCAGCAACGCCAGCTGTTCCCCTGCTGTGTAGCTTGCAACGTGACCTGCAAACGCCACGCAGGCACATGAACTGAAATTGAAGGGAGCCTGCCCCCCACCCACAGGTGTTTCTATGTATATCAGCCACCTTGTACAGCAGTACTGCTGCATTTGTACGAGGTGGCTGACTTTTTCTCCTTGCCCACGTGGAACTCAACACGTACAAAATGTGTCTCATTAGAGACCATTACAATGTCCCTGAGGTGTGACTTTCCTTTGTAATGACACGCAGCACCACCCTTGTTAGCGCTGCCCGTCTTTTGACATCATTGGTTAGCTGGCTGCGCCTGTGCATCTCCCCTGCTCGAAACAACGGCCCTCGGTGTCTTATTTTTTTGGACAGCGAGGGTGTGATTGATGGGCATGTGCAGTGCATATGTTTGCCTGTGTTCACTCATCTCCTTCCGCCTTCTTCAGACTGGGTGTCCTCATGGCCGCGGCAGGCGATAAGGGATCAGATGAGGCCGCCCAGTCTGAAGCAGGTGTAAGGACATGTGTGAGCGGCAAACATATTTAGTGCACCAGGGCACGAATCCCAGCACCGCAGTGTGATTTTTTAAAAACACACTGTGGGTCTGGGATTCATGTCCATCGCTAACCGCAACGGCCGACATGAAATGAGGTCAGAAGACAGGAAGCGCTCACAGCGCATGGCCAAGGGATCACAATAGCGCAGACTCCTGTACAGCAAATAACAACGCTCAGGAATCTGCGCCCAGTACCTAGGTGCAAATTTTGACACCTGTGCTGCGTCTCGTTAAAAAGACAAGTCACGCCTCCACAACTGTTTGACAGTATAATGGGCTAAATAGTGTACGTGTTTTAGTCAGCGTGTGCAAGGAGCAAAACAAATAGAGCAACCTTTTACTTGTGCAGCATTAATGCTGCACAAGGTGTGGCTCTTGTACCTTGCAACACCTGAGGGGGGGGTTAAAGGTAACCTTTGAAATTGGTTCAACTAGGCTTCGGCCTACACTCTGCTCCTCTACTCCTCCTGCTGACCCTGGGCTCAAACACCGCTAGTTTTTGCCCGGAAATGCTAGCTGCACAGAGAAAAACACCAGCCAATGTGTTAGTGGGGTTCAGCACCGCCAGCTGTTCCCCTGCTGTGTAGTCGGCAACGTGTCCAGCACAAGCCACGCTGGCACAACCGACCAAAAGCTGCCACCAGTGCAGGCTTCGGCCTACACTTTGCTCCTCTCCTCCTCCTGCTGACCCTGGGCTCAAACAACGCCAGTTTCTGCCCGGACATGCTAGCTGCACAGAGAAAAACACCAGCCAATGTGTTAGTGGGGTTCAGCACCGCCTGCTGTTCCCCCGCTGTGTAGCCGGCATCGTGTCCAGCACAAGCCACGCTGGCACAACCGACCAAAAGCTGCCACCAGTGCAGGCTTCGGCCTACGCTTTGCTCCTCTCCTCCTCCTCCTGCTGACCCTGGGCTCTAACACCGCTAGTTTTTGCCCGGACATGCAATCTGCACAGAGAAAAACACCAGTCAATGTGTCAGTGGGGTTCAGCAACGCCAGCTGTTCCCCTGCTGTGTAGCTTGCAACGTGACCTGCAAACGCCACGCAGGCACATGAACTGAAATTGAAGGGAGCCTGCCCCCCACCCCCCCAGGTGTTTCTATGTATAACAGCCACCTTGTACAGCAGTACTGCTGCATTTGTACAAGGTGGCTGACTTTTTCTCCTTGCACACGTGGAACTCAACAAGTACAAAATGTGTCTCATTACAGACCATTACAATGTCCCTGAGGTGTGACTTTCCTTTTTAATGACACGCAGCACCCCCATTGTTAGCGCTGCCCGTCTCCTGACATCATTGGTTGGCTGGCTGTGCCTGTGCGTCCCCCCTGCCCGACACAACGCCCCCCGTTGTCTCATATATTTTGACTGCGAGGGTGTGATTGATGGGCACGAGCAGTGCATATGTTCCCCTGTTTTCACTCCCCTCCTTCCGCCTTCTTCTGACTGTGCGGCCTCATGGCCGCGGCATGCGATAAGGGATCAGCTGAGGCCGCCCAGTCTGAAGCAGGTGTAAGGACATGTGTGAGCGGCGAACATATTTACTGCACAAGGCCACGAATCCCAGCACCGCAGTGTGACTTTAGGAAAAGCCACTGTGGGTCTGGGATTTATGGCCATCGTTAACCGCACCGGCCAACATGAAATGAGGTCATGAGACGGCCTGCACTAACAGGGTATTGCCAAGGGATAACACAAGAGCGCAGACTCCTGTACAGCAAATAACAACGCTCAGAAATCTGCGCCCAGTACCTAGGTGCAAATTTTGACACCTGTGCTGCGTCTCGTTAAAAAGACAAGTCACGCCTCCACAACTGTTTGACAGTATAATGGGCTAAATAGTGTACGTGTTTAATTCAGCGTGTGCAAGGAGCAAAATTAAATAGAGCAACCTTTGACTTGTGCATCATTAATGCTGTTCAAGGTGTGGCTCTTGTACCTTGCAACACCTGAGGGGGGGGTTAAAGGTAACCTTTGAAATTGGTTCAACTAGGCTTCGGCCTACACTCTGCTCCTCTACTCCTCCTGCTGACCCTGGGCTCAAACACCGCTATTTTTTGCCCGGAAATGCTAGCTGCACAGAGAAAAACACCAGCCAATGTGTTAGTGGGGTTCAGCACCGCCAGCTGTTCCCCTGCTGTGTAGTCGGCAACGTGTCCAGCACAAGCCACGCTGGCACAACTGAACAAAAGCTGCCACCAGTGCAGGCTTCGGCCTACACTTTGCTCCTCTCCTCCTCCTGCTGACCCTGGGCTCAAACAACGCCAGTTTCTGCCCGGACATGCTAGCTGCACAGAGAAAAACACCAGCCAATGTGTTAGTGGGGTTCAGCACCGCCAGCTGTTCCCCCGCTGTGTAGCCGGCATCGTGTCCAGCACAAGCCACGCTGGCACAACCGACCAAAAGCTGCCACCAGTGCAGGCTTCGGCCTACGCTTTGCTCCTCTCCTCCTCCTCCTGCTGACCCTGGGCTCTAACACCGCTAGTTTTTGCCCGGACATGCAATCTGCACAGAGAAAAACACCAGTCAATGTGTCAGTGGGGTTCAGCAACGCCAGCTGTTCCCCTGCTGTGTAGCTTGCAACGTGACCTGCAAACGCCACGCAGGCACATGAACTGAAATTGAAGGGAGCCTGCCCCCCACCCCCCCAGGTGTTTCTATGTATAACAGCCACCTTGTACAGCAGTACTGCTGCATTTGTACAAGGTGGCTGACTTTTTCTCCTTGCACACGTGGAACTCAACAAGTACAAAATGTGTCTCATTACAGACCATTACAATGTCCCTGAGGTGTGACTTTCCTTTTTAATGACACGCAGCACCCCCATTGTTAGCGCTGCCCGTCTCCTGACATCATTGGTTGGCTGGCTGTGCCTGTGCGTCCCCCCTGCCCGACACAACGCCCCCCGTTGTCTCATATATTTTGACTGCGAGGGTGTGATTGATGGGCACGAGCAGTGCATATGTTCCCCTGTTTTCACTCCCCTCCTTCCGCCTTCTTCTGACTGTGCGGCCTCATGGCCGCGGCATGCGATAAGGGATCAGCTGAGGCCGCCCAGTCTGAAGCAGGTGTAAGGACATGTGTGAGCGGCGAACATATTTACTGCACAAGGCCACGAATCCCAGCACCGCAGTGTGACTTTAGGAAAAGCCACTGTGGGTCTGGGATTTATGGCCATCGTTAACCGCACCGGCCAACATGAAATGAGGTCATGAGACGGCCTGCACTAACAGGGTATTGCCAAGGGATAACACAAGAGCGCAGTTTCCTGTACTGCAAATAACAACGGTAAGGAATCTGCGCACAGCACCTAGGTGTAAATTTGTACACCTGTGCTGCGTCTCCTTAAAAAGACTAGTAGTCACGCCTCCACTACTGTTTGACAGTATAATGGGCTAAATAGTGTACGTGTTTAATTCAGCGTGTGCAAGGAGCAAAATTAAATAGAGCAACCTTTGACTTGTGCATCAATAATGCTGTTCAAGGTGTGGCTCTTGTACCTTGCAACACCTGAGGGGGGGGTTAAAGGTAACCTTTGAAATTGGTTCAACTAGGCTTTGGCCAACACTCTGCTCCTCTACTCCTCCTGCTGACCCTGGGCTCAAACACCGCTAGTTTTTGCCCGGAAATGCTAGCTGCACAGAGAAAAACACCAGCCAATGTGTTAGTGGGGTTCAGCACCGCCAGCTGTTCCCCTGCTGTGTAGTCGGCAACGTGTCCAGCACAAGCCACGCTGGCACAACCGACCAAAAGCTGCCACCAGTGCAGGCTTCGGCCTACACTTTGCTCCTCTCCTCCTCCTGCTGACCCTGGGCTCAAACAACGCCAGTTTCTGCCCGGACATGCTAGCTGCACAGAGAAAAACACCAGCCAATGTGTTAGTGGGGTTCAGCACCGCCAGCTGTTCCCCTGCTGTGCAGCTTGCAACGTGACCTGCAAACGCCACGCAGGCACATGAACTGAAATTGAAGGGAGCCTGGCCACCACCCCCAGGTGTTTCTATGTATAACAGCCACCTTGTACAGCAGTACTGCTGCATTTGTACAAGGTGGCTGACGTTTTCTCCTTGCCCACGTGGAACTCAACACGTACAAAATGTGTCTCTTTGAGACCATTCCACTGTCCCTGAGGTGTGACTTTCCTTTCTAATGATACGCAGCACCCCCCTTGGTAGCGCTTCCCGTCTTCTGACATCATTGGTTGGCTACTTGCGCCTGTTCGTCCGCCCTGCCTGAATAAAATGCTCCTCGTTGTCTTAATTATTTTGACTGCGAGGGTGTGATTGATGGGCACGAGCAGTGCATATCTTCGCCTGTCTTAACTCATCTCCTTCCGCCTTCTTCAGACTGTGCAGCCTCATGGCCGCGGCATGCGAGAAGGGATCAGCAGAGGCCGCCCAGTCTGAAGCAGGTGTAAGGACGTGTGTGAGCGGCCAAAATATTTACTGCTCAAGGCCACGAATCCCAGCACCGCAGTGTGGCTTTATGAAAAGACACTGTGGGTCTGGGATTTATGGCCATCGTTAACCGCACCGGCCAACATGAAATGAGGTCATAAGATGGGCAGCGCTAACAGGGCATTGCCAAGGGATAACACAAGAGCGCAGACTCCTGTACAGCAAATAACAACGCTCAGGAAGCTGCGCCAAGCACCAAGGCGTTATTTTGGACACCTGTGCTGCGTCTCATCAAAAAACCAAGTCACGCATCCACTACAGTTTGACTGTAGAATGGGGTAAATTGTGTATGTCTTTCATTCAGCGTGTGCAAGTAGACAAATTAATAGAGCAACCTTTCACTTGTGCAGCATTAATACTGCACAAGGTGTGTCTCTTGTACTTTGTAACACCTGAGGGGGGGGTTAAAGGTTTCCTTTGAAATTGGTTCAACTAGGCTTCGGCCTACACTCTGCTCCTCTCCTCCTCCTCCTGCTTCAACACGGGCTCTAACATCGCAAGTTTTTGCCCGCAAGTGCTAGCTGCACAGATAAAAACACACGCCATTGTGTTAGTGGGGTTCAGCAACGCCAGCTGTTCCCCCAGTGTGTAGCCGGCAAAGTGTCCTGCAAACGCAACGCAGACACAAAGCTGCCTCCAGTGCAGGCTTCGGCCTACACTCATCTCCCCCTGCTTACCCTTTGCTCCAACACCGCTAGTTGGGGCTCTAGGAAGACAATCTTTAATAGGCAAGGCAACGCATCCGGGTTCCAGCACCGCCAGCTGGTTCTCGGCAGTGTTCTTGTCACAGGTACTCCCTCGTGCCAAGCCTGGTTTCAGCACCGTCAGCTGTTTCCGGGTTGTGTCAACTTCACTGAGACGCCTATGCTTGCCCCGTCGTGGGGCGGTCGAGTTAGCCAACTCCAGGGTGCCTCCAGTTTAGGAGCTTCCTATGTGGGCTGCGTGAACTGGTAGTCAAGGCTGGTTCTGTAGTGCCAGTAGGCCCAGCTCCCCCTGTAGGACTGTTGGGGTTCGGTAACTGCGGCTGCCTCGCGGCCTAGCTGTTCTCTCCTCTCCTGTGGGCCTTGGGGTCCACCACCTGGTTCCAGCACCGTCAGCTGTTTCCGGGCCGAGCCTTTGGCTTAGGTGCCTCCTCCTGGGTATCCGAGTTCCGCCAACGCCAGGCGGTCCTTGGTAGTGCTTTTAAGCGCGGGCACCTACAGCTTAGTAACCGGGTTCCAGCACCGTCAGCTGGTCCTCGGTCGTGCCATTGGCTCTTGCACACTGGGGCAACGCATCCGGGTTCCAGCACCGCCAGCTGGTTCTCGGCAGTGTTCTTGTCACAGGTACTCCCTCGTGCCAAGCCTGGTTTCAGCACCGTCAGCTGTTTCCGGGTTGTGTCAACTTCACTGAGACGCCTATGCTTGCCCCGTCGTGGGGCGGTCGAGTTAGCCAACTCCAGGGTGCCTCCAGTTTAGGAGCTTCCTATGTGGGCTGCGTGAACTGGTAGTCAAGGCTGGTTCTGTAGTGCCAGTAGGCCCAGCTCCCCCTGTAGGACTGTTGGGGTTCGGTAACTGCGGCTGCCTCGCGGCCTAGCTGTTCTCTCCTCTCCTGTGGGCCTTGGGGTCCACCACCTGGTTCCAGCACCGTCAGCTGGTTCCGGGCCGAGCCTTTGGCTTAGGTGCCTCCTCCTGGGTATCCGAGTTCCGCCAACGCCAGGCGGTCCTTGGTAGTGCTTTTAAGCGCGGGCACCTACAGCTTAGTAACCGGGTTCCAGCACCGTCAGCTGGTCCTCGGTCGTGCCATTGGCTCTTGCACACTGGGGCAACGCATCCGGGTTCCAGCACCGCCAGCTGGTTCTCGGCAGTGTTCTTGTCACAGGTACTCCCTCGTGCCAAGCCTGGTTTCAGCACCGTCAGCTGTTTCCGGGTTGTGTCAACTTCACTGAGACGCCTATGCTTGCCCCGTCGTGGGGCGGTCGAGTTAGCCAACTCCAGGGTGCCTCCAGTTTAGGAGCTTCCTATGTGGGCTGCGTGAACTGGTAGTCAAGGCTGGTTCTGTAGTGCCAGTAGGCCCAGCTCCCCCTGTAGGACTGTTGGGGTTCGGTAACTGCGGCTGCCTCGCGGCCTAGCTGTTCTCTCCTCTCCTGTGGGCCTTGGGGTCCACCACCTGGTTCCAGCACCGTCAGCTGGTTCCGGGCCGAGCCTTTGGCTTAGGTGCCTCCTCCTGGGTATCCGAGTTCCGCCAACGCCAGGCGGTCCTTGGTAGTGCTTTTAAGCGCGGGCACCTACAGCTTAGTAACCGGGTTCCAGCACCGTCAGCTGGTCCTCGGTCGTGCCATTGGCTCTTGCACACTGGGGCAACGCATCCGGGTTCCAGCACCGCCAGCTGGTTCTCGGCAGTGTTCTTGTCACAGGTACTCCCTCGTGCCAAGCCTGGTTTCAGCACCGTCAGCTGTTTCCGGGTTGTGTCAACTTCACTGAGACGCCTATGCTTGCCCCATCGTGGGGCGGTCGAGTTAGCCAACTCCAGGGTGCCTCCAGTTTAGGAGCTTCCTATGTGGGCTGCGTGAACTGGTAGTCAAGGCTGGTTCTGTAGTGCCAGTAGGCCCAGCTCCCCCTGTAGGACTGTTGGGGTTCGGTAACTGCGGCTGCCTCGCGGCCTAGCTGTTCTCTCCTCTCCTGTGGGCCTTGGGGTCCACCACCTGGTTCCAGCACCGTCAGCTGGTTCCGGGCCGAGCCTTTGGCTTAGGTGCCTCCTCCTGGGTATCCGAGTTCCGCCAACGCCAGGCGGTCCTTGGTAGTGCTTTTAAGCGCGGGCACCTACAGCTTAGTAACCGGGTTCCAGCACCGTCAGCTGGTCCTCGGTCGTGCCATTGGCTCTTGCACACTGGGGCAACGCATCCGGGTTCCAGCACCGCCAGCTGGTTCTCGGCAGTGTTCTTGTCACAGGTACTCCCTCGTGCCAAGCCTGGTTTCAGCACCGTCAGCTGTTTCCGGGTTGTGTCAACTTCACTGAGACGCCTATGCTTGCCCCGTCGTGGGGCGGTCGAGTTAGCCAACTCCAGGGTGCCTCCAGTTTAGGAGCTTCCTATGTGGGCTGCGTGAACTGGTAGTCAAGGCTGGTTCTGTAGTGCCAGTAGGCCCAGCTCCCCCTGTAGGACTGTTGGGGTTCGGTAACTGCGGCTGCCTCACGGCCTAGCTGTTCTCTCCTCTCCTGTGGGCCTTGGGGTCCACCACCTGGTTCCAGCACCGTCAGCTGGTTCCGGGCCGAGCCTTTGGCTTAGGTGCCTCCTCCTGGGTATCCGAGTTCCGCCAACGCCAGGCGGTCCTTGGTAGTGCTTTTAAGCGCGGGCACCTACAGCTTAGTAACCGGGTTCCAGCACCGTCAGCTGGTCCTCGGTCGTGCCATTGGCTCTTGCACACTGGGGCAACGCATCCGGGTTCCAGCACCGCCAGCTGGTTCTCGGCAGTGTTCTTGTCACAGGTACTCCCTCGTGCCAAGCCTGGTTTCAGCACCGTCAGCTGTTTCCGGGTTGTGTCAACTTCACTGAGACGCCTATGCTTGCCCCGTCGTGGGGCGGTCGAGTTAGCCAACTCCAGGGTGCCTCCAGTTTAGGAGCTTCCTATGTGGGCTGCGTGAACTGGTAGTCAAGGCTGGTTCTGTAGTGCCAGTAGGCCCAGCTCCCCCTGTAGGACTGTTGGGGTTCGGTAACTGCGGCTGCCTCGCGGCCTAGCTGTTCTCTCCTCTCCTGTGGGCCTTGGGGTCCACCACCTGGTTCCAGCACCGTCAGCTGGTTCCGGGCCGAGCCTTTGGCTTAGGTGCCTCCTCCTGGGTATCCGAGTTCCGCCAACGCCAGGCGGTCCTTGGTAGTGCTTTTAAGCGCGGGCACCTACAGCTTAGTAACCGGGTTCCAGCACCGTCAGCTGGTCCTCGGTCGTGCCATTGGCTCTTGCACACTGGGGCAACGCATCCGGGTTCCAGCACCGCCAGCTGGTTCTCGGCAGTGTTCTTGTCACAGGTACTCCCTCGTGCCAAGCCTGGTTTCAGCACCGTCAGCTGTTTCCGGGTTGTGTCAACTTCACTGAGACGCCTATGCTTGCCCCGTCGTGGGGCGGTCGAGTTAGCCAACTCCAGGGTGCCTCCAGTTTAGGAGCTTCCTATGTGGGCTGCGTGAACTGGTAGTCAAGGCTGGTTCTGTAGTGCCAGTAGGCCCAGCTCCCCCTGTAGGACTGTTGGGGTTCGGTAACTGCGGCTGCCTCGCGGCCTAGCTGTTCTCTCCTCTCCTGTGGGCCTTGGGGTCCACCACCTGGTTCCAGCACCGTCAGCTGGTTCCGGGCCGAGCCTTTGGCTTAGGTGCCTCCTCCTGGGTATCCGAGTTCCGCCAACGCCAGGCGGTCCTTGGTAGTGCTTTTAAGCGCGGGCACCTACAGCTTAGTAACCGGGTTCCAGCACCGTCAGCTGGTCCTCGGTCGTGCCATTGGCTCTTGCACACTGGGGCAACGCATCCGGGTTCCAGCACCGCCAGCTGGTTCTCGGCAGTGTTCTTGTCACAGGTACTCCCTCGTGCCAAGCCTGGTTTCAGCACCGTCAGCTGTTTCCGGGTTGTGTCAACTTCACTGAGACGCCTATGCTTGCCCCGTCGTGGGGCGGTCGAGTTAGCCAACTCCAGGGTGCCTCCAGTTTAGGAGCTTCCTATGTGGGCTGCGTGAACTGGTAGTCAAGGCTGGTTCTGTAGTGCCAGTAGGCCCAGCTCCCCCTGTAGGACTGTTGGGGTTCGGTAACTGCGGCTGCCTCGCGGCCTAGCTGTTCTCTCCTCTCCTGTGGGCCTTGGGGTCCACCACCTGGTTCCAGCACCGTCAGCTGGTTCCAGGCCGAGCCTTTGGCTTAGGTGCCTCCTCCTGGGTATCCGAGTTCCGCCAACGCCAGGCGGTCCTTGGTAGTGCTTTTAAGCGCGGGCACCTACAGCTTAGTAACCGGGTTCCAGCACCGTCAGCTGGTCCTCGGTCGTGCCATTGGCTCTTGCACACTGGGGCAACGCATCCGGGTTCCAGCACCGCCAGCTGGTTCTCGGCAGTGTTCTTGTCACAGGTACTCCCTCGTGCCAAGCCTGGTTTCAGCACCGTCAGCTGTTTCCGGGTTGTGTCAACTTCACTGAGACGCCTATGCTTGCCCCGTCGTGGGGCGGTCGAGTTAGCCAACTCCAGGGTGCCTCCAGTTTAGGAGCTTCCTATGTGGGCTGCGTGAACTGGTAGTCAAGGCTGGTTCTGTAGTGCCAGTAGGCCCAGCTCCCCCTGTAGGACTGTTGGGGTTCGGTAACTGCGGCTGCCTCGCGGCCTAGCTGTTCTCTCCTCTCCTGTGGGCCTTGGGGTCCACCACCTGGTTCCAGCACCGTCAGCTGGTTCCGGGCCGAGCCTTTGGCTTAGGTGCCTCCTCCTGGGTATCCGAGTTCCGCCAACGCCAGGCGGTCCTTGGTAGTGCTTTTAAGCGCGGGCACCTACAGCTTAGTAACCGGGTTCCAGCACCGTCAGCTGGTCCTCGGTCGTGCCATTGGCTCTTGCACACTGGGGCAACGCATCCGGGTTCCAGCACCGCCAGCTGGTTCTCGGCAGTGTTCTTGTCACAGGTACTCCCTCGTGCCAAGCCTGGTTTCAGCACCGTCAGCTGTTTCCGGGTTGTGTCAACTTCACTGAGACGCCTATGCTTGCCCCGTCGTGGGGCGGTCGAGTTAGCCAACTCCAGGGTGCCTCCAGTTTAGGAGCTTCCTATGTGGGCTGCGTGAACTGGTAGTCAAGGCTGGTTCTGTAGTGCCAGTAGGCCCAGCTCCCCCTGTAGGACTGTTGGGGTTCGGTAACTGCGGCTGCCTCGCGGCCTAGCTGTTCTCTCCTCTCCTGTGGGCCTTCGGGTCCACCACCTGGTTCCAGCACCGTCAGCTGGTTCTCGGCAGTGTCTTTTGCTCTTGTACCTTCTGCTCCCCATCCTGGTTCCAGTACCGTCAGCTGGTTCCGGGCAGAGCCTTTGGCTTAGGTGCCTCCTTCTGGGTATCCAAGTTCCACCAATGTCAGGTGGTCCTTGGTAGTGCTTTCAGGCACGGGTACCTCCTGCTTAGTAACCGGGTTCCAGTAACGTCAGCTGGTCCTTGGTAGTTCCATTGGCTCTTGGACATTCGGCTACCCTTCCGGGTTCCAGTACCGTCAGCTGGTTCTCGGCAGTGTCTTTTGCTCTTGTACCTTCTGCTCCCCATCCTGGTTCCAGTAACGTCATCTGGTTCCGGGCAGAGCCTTTGGCTTAGGTGCCTCCTTCTGGGTATCCGAGTTCCGCCAACGTCAGGCGGTCCTTGGTAGTGCTTTTTAGCACGGGTACCTCCTGCTTAGTAACCGGGTTCCAGTAACGTCAGCTGGTCCTCGGTAGTTCCATAGGCTCTTGAACCTTCGGGTAGCCATCCGAGTTCCAGTTCCATCAGCTGGTTCTTGGCATTTTCTCAGCCTTCTTGTACCTTCTGCTACATTTCCAAGTTGAAGACCCTAACGTCGACAACCCGGAAGACCACCCCGATGACGACGACCCGGAAGACCACCCCGATGACGACGACGACGACGACGGCGGAGACGACGACGGCTGAGACGACGACGGCGGAGATGACGACACTGGAGACGAAGACCCTGGAGACGACAACATGGAAGACCGAGAAGCAGAAGAACAAGAGGCTGCAGAACAAAGAGCAGAAGAACATTAAGCATAAGACTTAATATCAGAGCAAAAGATATTATCTAAATTATATGCAGAAGAAGACTAAGCAGTGTATGGGGGTGAGTCCGTTCCTCCTCGTGGTGCCCCTGGATAAAGCCTGATGCTGCAGGCCAAACTGAACGCGGACAAATGTAACTTTTGTGACTGGCAGAACGGAAGGTGTAATCTTCCAACTTTTATAGATAACAACTACGGGAATGCCTGTCACAAATGAGAATATGATGAAGAAGTAGAATAGGAAGAATAATAACAGTGGAATAAAAAGAATATGTAGAATAGGAAGAATAATAATAGTTGAAGAAAATGAATATGAAGAATGTAATAAAAAAAAAAATAGGTAGAAGATGAAGAAGAAGATGAATAAGGTGAAGAAGTTGATGTCAAGGATGCTGATGATGATGAAGATGAAAGTGTGGGAAAAGAAAAAAAAAAAAAAGAAAAAAAAGAAGGGGAAGGGCGTGGAATAGTGAAACATCAATATCTGACAAAATAAAAAAAATTTACATACTCAATATCTTTTTCAATCCGAACTTCTTTAAAAAAAAAACAAAAACATGCTATTCTATTTGATTGGACTAATCCTCATTGCCTTTAATGTCTCCGCCACCTCCCCCATACATCCTACATTATTCTTAGTTGTTTTCCTTCAGGTAGAATGAACCTACAAGGAAAGAAAGGGTTTATTTTAATTCCGATATTTTGGTCCCATTGACTTGCATTGGGATCGGGTATCGGTATCGGCGATATCCGATATTTTTTGAATATCGGCCGATCCAAACCGATACCGATACTTTCCGATATCGGAAGGTATCGCTCAACACTACTCCTGATCGTGCACTCCCCGCCTCCTAGCTTCAGGTGTTTTAATTATAGTAGGTCCAATACCCCTCCACAGAGAGAGAGAATTTGAGTCCAAGAAGAGGTTTCACATGTACCGATTCAGATGGAGACGTTTATTCTCAGCGAGGTAGGTCAAGCGTAGGACCTCGTATAAGAGAGATGCCGTAAAGTGGCTACGAGGTACACATAAAATTGGCCATTTTTATGCGCTAAAAGCTCTCATTTTTCATATTTCTAGTGCAGTGATGCAGTTCAAATTTCGTGTTTTCAAGTTTGCATGTTTTGGCGCTGCAGTGTGCTGCCCTATTTACTTAACTATATATGAGTTGGCGACTCTGGGTTCAGCACCTGTTCACACTCAGTCTATGTTTGGATGTGCAGGTCAGGTTTTTGAAATGTATTCTCTAGCCTTCTGATCGTGCACTCCCCGCCTCCTAGCTTCAGGTGTTTTAATTATAGTAGGTCCAATACCCCTCCACAGAGAGAGAGAATTTGAGTCCAAGAAGAGGTTTCACATGTACCCATTCAGATGGAGACGTTTATTCTCAGCGAGGTAGGTCAAGCGTAGGACCTCGTATAAGAGAGATGCCGTAAAGTGGCTACGAGGTACACATAAAATTGGCCATTTTTATGCGCTAAAAGCTCTCATTTTTCATATTTCTAGTGCAGTGATGCAGTTCAAATTTCGTGTTTTCAAGTTTGCATGTTTTGGCGCTGCAGAGTGCTGCCCTATTTACTTAACTATATACGAGTTGGTGACTCTGGGTTCAGCACCTGTTCACACTCAGTCTATGTTTGGATGTTCAGGTCAGGTTTTTGAAATGTATTCTCTAGCCTTCTGATCGTGCACTCCCCGCCTCCTAGCTTCAGGTGTTTTATTTATAGTAGGTCCAATACCCCTCCACAGAGAGAGAGAGAATTTGAGTCCAAGAAGAGGTTTCACATGTACCCATTCAGATGGAGACGTTTATTCTCAGCGAGGTAGGTCAAGCGTAGGACCTCGTATAAGAGAGATGCCGTAAAGTGGCTACGAGGTACACATAAAATTGGCCATTTTTATGCGCTAAAAGCTCTCATTTTTCATATTTCTAGTGCAGTGATGCAGTTCAAATTTCGTGTTTTCAAGTTTGCATGTTTTGGCGCTGCAGTGTGCTGCCCTATTTACTTAACTATATACGAGTTGGCGACTCTGGGTTCAGCACCTGTTCACACTCAGTCTATGTTTGGATGTGCAGGTCAGGTTTTTGAAATGTATTCTCTAGCCTTTTGATCGTGCACTCCCCGCCTCCTAGCTTCAGGTGTTTTAATTATAGTAGGTCCAATACCCCTCCACAGAGAGAGAGAATTTGAGTCCAAGAAGAGGTTTCACATGTACCCATTCAGATGGAGACGTTTATTCTCAGCGAGGTAGGTCAAGCGTAGGACCTCGTATAAGAGAGATGCCGTAAAGTGGCTACGAGGTACACATAAAATTGGCCATTTTTATGCGCTAAAAGCTCTCATTTTTCATATTTCTAGTGCAGTGATGCAGTTCAAATTTCGTGTTTTCAAGTTTGCATGTTTTGGCGCTGCAGTGTGCTGCCCTATTTACTTAACTATATACGAGTTGGCGACTCTGGGTTCAGCACCTGTTCACACTCAGTCTATGTTTGGATGTGCAGGTCAGGTTTTTGAAATGTATTCTCTAGCCTTCTGATCGTGCACTCCCCGCCTCCTAGCTTCAGGTGTTTTAATTATAGTAGGTCCAATACCCCTCCACAGAGAGAGAGAATTTGAGTCCAAGAAGAGGTTTCACATGTACCCATTCAGATGGAGACGTTTATTCTCAGCGAGGTAGGTCAAGCGTAGGACCTCGTATAAGAGAGATGCCGTAAAGTGGCTACGAGGTACACATAAAATTGGCCATTTTTATGCGCTAAAAGCTCTCATTTTTCATATTTCTAGTGCAGTGATGCAGTTCAAATTTCGTGTTTTCAAGCTTGCATGTTTTGGCGCTGCAGTGTGCTGCCCTATTTACTTAACTATATACGAGTTGGTGACTCTGGGTTCAGCACCTGTTCACACTCAGTCTATGTTTGGATGTGCAGGTCAGGTTTTTGAAATGTATTCTCTAGCCTTCTGATCGTGCACTCCCCGCCTCCTAGCTTCAGGTGTTTTATTTATAGTAGGTCCAATACCCCTCCACAGAGAGAGAGAGAATTTGAGTCCAAGAAGAGGTTTCACATGTACCCATTCAGATGGAGACGTTTATTCTCAGCGAGGTAGGTCAAGCGTAGGACCTCGTATAAGAGAGATGCCGTAAAGTGGCTACGAGGTACACATAAAATTGGCCATTTTTATGCGCCAAAAGCTCTCAATTTTCATATTTCTAGTGCAGTGATGCAGTTAAAATTTCGTGTTTTCAAGTTTGCATGTTTTGGCGCTGCAGTGTGCTGCCCTATTTACTTAACTATATACGAGTTGGCGACTCTGGGTTCAGCACCTGTTCACACTCAGTCTATGTTTGGATGTGCAGGTCAGGTTTTTGAAATGTATTCTCTAGCCTTCTGATCGTGCACTCCCCGCCTCCTAGCTTCAGGTGTTTTAATTATAGTAGGTCCAATACCCCTCCACAGAGAGAGAGAATTTGAGTCCAAGAAGAGGTTTCACATGTACCCATTCAGATGGAGACGTTTATTCTCAGCGAGGTAGGTCAAGCGTAGGACCTCGTATAAGAGAGATGCCGTAAAGTGGCTACGAGGTACACATAAAATTGGCCATTTTTATGCGCTAAAAGCTCTCATTTTTCATATTTCTAGTGCAGTGATGCAGTTCAAATTTCGTGTTTTCAAGTTTGCATGTTTTGGCGCTGCAGTGTGCTGCCCTATTTACTTAACTATATACGAGTTGGCGACTCTGGGTTCAGCACCTGTTCACACTCAGTCTATGTTTGGATGTGCAGGTCAGGTTTTTGAAATGTATTCTCTAGCCTTCTGATCGTGCACTCCCCGCCTCCTAGCTTCAGGTGTTTTAATTATAGTAGGTCCAATACCCCTCCACAGAGAGAGAGAATTTGAGTCCAAGAAGAGGTTTCACGTGTACCCATTCAGATGGAGACGTTTATTCTCAGCGAGGTAGGTCAAGCGTAGGACCTCGTATAAGAGAGATGCCGTAAAGTGGCTACAAGGTACACATAAAATTGGCCATTTTTATGCGCTAAAAGCTCTCATTTTTCATATTTCTAGTGCAGTGATGCAGTTAAAATTTCGTGTTTTCAAGTTTGCATGTTTTGGCGCTGCAGTGTGCTGCCCTATTTACTTAACTATATACGAGTTGGCGACTCTGGGTTCAGCACCTGTTCACACTCAGTCTATGTTTGGATGTGCAGGTCAGGTTTTTGAAATGTATTCTCTAGCCTTCTGATCGTGCACTCCCCGCCTCCTAGCTTCAGGTGTTTTAATTATAGTAGGTCCAATACCCCTCCACAGAGAGAGAGAATTTGAGTCCAAGAAGAGGTTTCACATGTACCCATTCAGATGGAGACGTTTATTCTCAGCGAGGTAGGTCAAGCGTAGGACCTCGTATAAGAGAGATGCCGTAAAGTGGCTACGAGGTACACATAAAATTGGCCATTTTTATGCGCTAAAAGCTCTCATTTTTCATATTTCTAGTGCAGTGATGCAGTTCAAATTTCGTGTTTTCAAGTTTGCATGTTTTGGCGCTGCAGTGTGCTGCCCTATTTACTTAACTATATACGAGTTGGCGACTCTGGGTTCAGCACCTGTTCACACTCAGTCTATGTTTGGATGTGCAGGTCAGGTTTTTGAAATGTATTCTCTAGCCTTTTGATCGTGCACTCCCCGCCTCCTAGCTTCAGGTGTTTTAATTATAGTAGGTCCAATACCCCTCCACAGAGAGAGAGAATTTGAGTCCAAGAAGAGGTTTCACATGTACCCATTCAGATGGAGACGTTTATTCTCAGCGAGGTAGGTCAAGCGTAGGACCTCGTATAAGAGAGATGCCGTAAAGTGGCTACGAGGTACACATAAAATTGGCCATTTTTATGCGCTAAAAGCTCTCATTTTTCATATTTCTAGTGCAGTGATGCAGTTCAAATTTCGTGTTTTCAAGTTTGCATGTTTTGGCGCTGCAGTGTGCTGCCCTATTTACTTAACTATATACGAGTTGGCAACTCTGGGTTCAGCACCTGTTCACACTCAGTATATGTTTGGATGTGCAGGTCAGGTTTTTGAAATGTACTCCTGCACTGCTGGCACAAAGCAGCCAGGTCAGAATATAGGTGAAGAGCTTCTGTTCACAGTGTGTGAACGAGGCCCAGAGCGCTACGGTTCTCTGGAACCTCTCTGTCGTGGTAGCCCCGTGACACCTGTCCAGCAGCCATTGACATCGGAGGAGGCGCCCGGCACCAGAGATGCTGCGGGAGGTAGGAACGATAATCATGCCCCGGTAGCCAAAGACCTCCTAATGGACCCCGTAGCTGCACCACCCTCTTATGGGTCTGCCCGACTCCAGATAATAGGGGAGTGGGACCAGGACATAGGGGTGGAACAATTCCTGAAAGCCCCGATCCAACTCGCCGGCCTACCTGGAGAGGTGTGCGCGAAGAAAACAATTTACAGCTGTGTGAACCCTGGGTCAAAACTTATGGGGTTCCCCGGGACGGCTAAACAGGAGGGAGAAACCCTAGAGGTCCTGAGCTGAGACGTGTACCAGCAATAACTCGCCCACAGATGAGAGGAAAAGGAGGAGGAACACCAGGCCCAGCGCAGAGCCTTTGATAAAAGGGATCTGCAGGCCAAGGCCCATGCCCGCAAGGACTGCCATGTCAACCAGACCCCGCCTAAGCAGGGCATCGTGGTAACCTTCAAGCTAAAAGGAGGTTGGGGTTTCATCAAAGAGCAGGGACTGTATGCTGAAATCTTTGTTAACAGGAGCGACGTGGAGTCCCACCTTTGGGAAGGACATCCGGATAGGGATCTATACCCAGGGGATCGCGTCACTTACACCAGGCACTTTGGCGCAAAAGCGTGGTTCGCTCTCAATGTCAACAAATACAGAGGCCCCATCTCAATACTGTCTAGCCCCAAGACACCAGCCATGCCTCCTCATGCAGTAACAGGGCCCCTTGTGCTAAAGCAGCTGCAACTACCACTACTCCCACTGTCACCCCTGCCTGCACTACTACAAAGACTATGGTGTGTACGATTACCACTACAGACACTGAAGTAGTTACAGGACCAACTATCACCTGTTGTGAAACAGAGGTCAGTGGGCACCCAAAACCCATCAGAAGTAAAGGCACCCCCACGTAGCACCTGGTAGCCGCCCGTACCCTAAGGGACTGCCATTACCCATGCTACCTCAGTAAACTACAAGAAGAATCTGAAAATTACTTTACATAGTTAACTGTTAACTTTTTGCTGCTTTAACCCAACCTGGGTTCTTCCTTAAAGGGGTCCTCAGTTTTAAGAGGATCCTAAGTTTTGCACATGTTTGCACAAGTTGCCTTAAGGAACTGAGAATCATGAACTGTGCATGATCAAGACTTTGTGTGTAAATAGTTTGCACCTTCTTAACCCCTTAACGACCGCCGATACGCCTTTTAACGGCGGCCGCTAAGGGTACTTACACCACAGCCGAGGAAAAAGTGAATAGCGCCCCCCAGAGTCGGATTTTCTCCAGGGTCTCGGCTGCCGGGGGTAGCCGAGACCCCAGAGAACATGATTCGGGGGGGGTTTTATCCTCCCCGCATTTGCGATCGCCGGTAATTAACCGTTTACCGGCGATCGCAAAAAAAAAAAAAGCGATCTCTTTTAAATTTCTCTGTCCTCCGATGTGATCGCACATCGGAGGACAGAGAAAAGGGGTCCCAGGTGTCCCCCCAATACTTACCTATCTCCCCCGGTGCTCCTTGTGGCTCCCGGTGGGCGCCGCCATCTTAAAAATGGCGGGCGCATGCACAGTGCGCCCACCGGCTGGCCTTGCGAGAATCTTTGGGGTCTCGGCTGCCGGGGGTAGCCGAGACCCCAAAGAGCATGATCGGGGTCGGTTTTACCGACCCCTGTTTTGCGATCGCCGGTAATTAACTGTTTACTGGCGACCGCAAAAAAAAAAAAAGAAAAAAAGTAAAGTGTAATTCTCTGTCCTCTGATGTGATCGCACATCAGAGGACAGAGAAATAGGGGGATTCGGGGACCCTACAATACTCACCTGCGTCCCTGGATCCTCCTGCTGCTCTTCCTGGCCGCCGGCAAAAGAAAATGGCGGGCGCATGCGCAGTGCGCCCGCCATCTGTCTCCATCTGCTGGCCGGCAGGAGAACAGCAGTTGGGGCTAAAATTAGGGTTAGGGTTAGGGTTAGGGGTAGGGTTAGGGCTAGGGTTAGGGCTAGGGTTAGGGGTAGGGTTAGGGGTAGGGTTAGGGTTAGGGTTAGGGGTAGGGTTAGGGGTAGGGTTAGGGTTAGGGCTAGGGTTAGGGGTAGGGTTAGGGCTAGAGTAAGAGTTAGGGCTAGGGTTAGGGTTAGGGCTAGGGTTAGGGCTAGGGTTAGGGCTAGGGTTAGGGTTAGGGCTAGGGCTAGGGTTAGGGGTAGGGCTAGGGTTAGGGTTAGGGCTAGGGTTAGGGTTAGGGTTAGGGCTAGTGTTAGGGGTAGGGTTAGGGCTAGGGTTAGGGTTAAGGCTAGGGTTAGGGCTAGGGCTAGGGTTAGGGCTAGGGTTAGGGCTAGGGTTAGGGTTAGGGCTAGGGTTAGGGCTAGGGCTAGGGTTAGGGCTAGGGTTAGGGCTAGGGTTAGGGTTAGGGCTAGGGTTGGGGCTAAATTTAGGGTTGGAGTTGGGGCTAAATTTAGGGTTAGGGTTGGGGCTAAATTTAGGGTTAGGCTTCTTTCTCACTTACGTCGGTACGGGGCCGTCGCAATGCGTCGGCCCGACATACCGACGCACGTTGTGAAAATTGTGCACAACGTGGACAGCGGCTGTAGTTTTTCAACGCATCCGCTGCCCAATCTATGTCCTGGGGAGGAGGGGGCGGAGTTACGGCCACGCATGTGCGGTCAGAAATGGCGGATGCGACATACAAAAAAACGTTTCATTGAACGTTTTTTTCTGCCGACGGTCCGCCAAAACACAACTGATCCAGTGCACGACGGACGCGACGTGTGGCCATCCGTCACGATCCGTCGGCAATACAAGTCTATGGGCAAAAAACGCATCCTGCGGGCACATTTGCAGGATCCGTTTCTTGTCCAAAACGACGGATTGCGACGGATGCCAAACGACGCAAGTGTGAAAGTAGCCTTAGGGCTAGGGTTAGGGTTGGGGCTAAAGTTAGGGCTTGGGTTGGGGCTAAAGTTAGGGTTAGAGTTGGGATTAGGGTTAGGGTTTGGATTACGGTTGGTATTAGGGTTAAGGTTGGCATTAGGGTTACGCTTGGGATTAGGGTAAGGTTTGGGATTAGGGTTAAGGTTAGGGTTGTGATTAGGGTTAGGGTTAGGGTTGTGATTAGGGGTGTATTGGGATTAGGGTTAGGTTTGAGGTTAGGGTTGAGATTAGGATTAGGGGTGTGTTGGATTTAGGGTTTTGATGAGGGTTATGGTTAGGGTTGACATTAGGGTTGTTTTGGGGTAAGGGTTGTGATTATGGTTAGGGTTAGTGATTAGGATTATGGATCAGTTTGGGATTAGGGTTAGGGGTGTGTTGGGGTTAGGGTTGGAGCTAGAATTGGGGGTTTCCACTGTTTAGTTACATCAGGGGGTCTCCAAACACGACAGCCAATTTTGCGCTCAAAAAGTCAAATGGTGCAACCTCCCTTCTGAGCTCTGCCGTGCGCCCATACAGTGGGTTACCCCCACATATGGGGCATCAGCGTACTCGGGATAAATTGGACAACAACTTCTGGGGTCCAATTTCTCTTCTTACCCTTGTGAAAATAAAAACTTGGGGGCTACAAAATCTTTTTTGTGGAAAAATATATATTTTTTTTTATGACTGCATTCTAAATTTCTGTGAAGCACTTAGGCATTCAAAGTTCTCACCACACATCTATATAAGTTCCTTGGGGGGTCTAGTTTCCAAAACGGGGTCACTTGTGGGGGGTTACTACTGTTTAGGTACATCAGGAGCTCTGCAAACGCAACATAACGCCCACAGACCATTCTATCTAAGTCTGCATTCCAAAACGGCGCTCCTTCCCTTCCGAGCTCTGCCGTGCGCCCAAACAGTGGTTTACCCCTACATATGAGGCATCAGCATACGCAGGATAAATTGGACAACAACTTTAGTGGTCCAATTTCTCCTGTTACCCTTGTGAAAATAAAAACTTGGGGGCTACAATATCTTTTTTGTGAAAAAAAAATATTTTTTATTTTCACGACTCTGCATTCTAAACTTCTGTGAAGCACTTGGGCATTCAAAGTTCTCACCACACATCTAGATAAGTTCCTTGGGGGGTCTAGTTTCCAAAATGGGGTCACTTGTGGGGGGTTACTACAGTTTAGGTACATCAGGGGCTCTGCAATCGCAACATAATGCCCACAGACCATTCTATCAAAGTCTGCATTCCAAAAAGGCGCTCCTTCCCTTCCGAGCTCTGCCGTGCGCACAAACAGTGGTTTACCCCACATATGGCGCATCAGCATACTCGGGATAAATTGGACAACAACTATTGCAGTCCAATTTCTCCTGTTACCCTTGTGAAAATAAAAACTTGGGGGTTACAATATCTTTTTTGTGGAAAAAAATATATTTTTTATTTTCACGACTCTGCATTCTAAACTTCTGTGAAGCACTTGGGCATTCAAAGTTCTCACCACACATCCAGATAAGTTCCTTGGGGGGTCTAGTTTCCAAAATGGGGTCACTTGTGGGGGGTTACTACAGTTTAGGTACATCAGGGGCTCTGCAATCGCAACATAATGCCCACAGACCATTCAATCAAAGTCTGCATTCCAAAAAGGCGCTCCTTCCTTTCCGAGCTCTGCCGTGCACACAAACAGTAGTTTACCCCCACATATGGCACATCAGCGTACTCAGGATAAATTGGACAACAACTATTGCAGTCCAATTTCTCCTTTTACCCTTGTGAAAATAAAAACTTGGGGGCTACATTATCTTTTTTGTGGAAAAAAAAATATTTTTTATTTTCACGACTCTGCATTCTAAACTTCTGTGGAGCACTTGGGCATTCAAAGTTCTCACCACACATCTAGATAAGTTCCATGGGGGGTCTAGTTTCCAAAATGGGGTCACTTGTGGGGGATTTCTACTGTTTAGGTACATCAGGGGCTCTCCAAACGTGACATGACGTCCGATCTCAATTCCAGCCAATTCTACATTGAAAAAGTAAAACGGCACTCCTTCTCTTCCAAGCTCTGCGGTGCGCTCTAACAGTGGTTTACCCCCACATATTGGGTATCAGCGTACTCAGGAGAAATTGCACAACAACTTTTGTGGTCTAATTTCTCCTGTTACCCTTGTGAAAATAAGAATTTGTGGGCGAAATATCATTTTTGTGTAAACAAAAGCGATTTTTTATTTTCACGGCTCTACGTTATAAACTTCTGTGAAGCACTTGGGGGTTCAAAGTGCTCACCACACATCTAGATAAGTTCCTTAAGGGGTCTAGTTTCCAAAATGGTGTCACTTGTGGGGGGTTTCCGCTGTTTAGGAACATCAGGGGCTCTCTAAACGTGACATGGCGTCCGATCTCAATTCCAGCCAATTCTGCATTGAAAAAGTCAAACGGCACTCCTTCACTTCTAAGTTCTGCGGTGCGCCCAAAAAGTGGTTTACCCCCACATATGGGGTATTGGCGTATTCAGGAGAAATTGCATAACAAAATTTATGGTTACATTTCTGTTTTTACACTTGTGAAAATAAAAAAAATGGTCCTGAATTAAGATGTATGCAAAAAAAAGTTAAATGTTCATTTTTTCCTTCCACATTGTTTCAGTTCCTGTGAAGCACGTAAAGGGTTAATAAACTTCTTGAATGTGGTTTTGAGAACCTTGAGGGGTGTAGTTTTTAGAATGGTGTCACACTTGGGTATTTTCTATCATATAGACCCCTCAAAATGACTTAAAATGTGATGTGGTCCCTAAAAAAAAATGGTGTTGTAAAAATGAGAAATTGCTGGTCAACTTTTAACCCTTATAACTCCCTAACAAAAAAAAATTTTGCTTCCAAAATTGTGCTGATGTAAAGTAGACGTGGGAAATGTTATTTATTAACTATTTTTTGTGATATTTCTCTCTGATTTAAGGGCATAAAAATACAAAGTTTGAAAATTGCAAAATTTTAAAAATTTTCGCCATATTTCCGTTTTTTTCATAAATAATCGCAAGTAATATCGAAGAAATGTTACCACTGTTACCACTAACATGATGTTACCACTAACAATATGTCACGAAAAAACAATCTCAGAATCAGCGGGATCCGTTGAAGCGTTCCAGAGTTATAACCTCATAAAGTGACAGTGGTCAGAATTGCAAAAATTGGCTCGGTCATTAAGTACCAAATTGGCTCTGTCCCTAAGGGGTTAAAGGTGCTTCCTACTGGTTTTTCAAAAGAAGCTTTTAAAGAGACTGCTTCTAAAGAGACTGATTCTAACGTTGCTAGAAAGTGTTTTGTTTTCCAGAGACCTGAAGAAAAACCCGTTTGGCGCGGTAGGATTCCGGGTCTGGATACACGCCTTTCAGCCCGCCCAAGAACAACGTTGAGGGTTAATGATGGGTCACTTGCATCGTTGCTGCTGTTATAAAGTTGTAATTGACTTGAATATTAATGTGATTGATATTTTGCACTACCTCATTAAAAGAGACTTGAATAATATTTGAACCCTTAAAGGGAACGTTTAATTATTGCACTCTGCTAGAATATATTAACCCCTTCATGACCCAGCCTATTTTGACCTTAATAACCTGGCCGTTTTTTGCAATTCTGACCAGTGTCCCTTTATGAGGTAATAACTCGGGAACGCTTCAACGGATCCTAATGGTTCTGAGATTGTTTTTTCATGACATATTGGGCTTCATGGTAGTCATAAATTTAGGTCAATAATTTTTGCATTTATTTGTGAAAAAAATGGAAATTTGGCTAAAATTTTCAAAATTTTGCAATTTTCAAATTTTGAATTTTTATTCTGTTAAACCAGAGAGGTATGTGAAACAAAATAGTTAATAAATAACATTTCCCACATGTGTACTTTACATCAGCATAATTTTGGAAACAATTTTTTTTTTTGCTAGGAAGTTATAAGGGTTAAAATTTAACTAGCGATTTCTCATTTTTACAACGAAATTTACAAAACCATTTTTTTTAGGGACCACCTCACATTTGAAGTCAGTTTGAGGGGTCTGTATGGCTGAAAATACCCAAAAGTGACACCATTCTAAAAACTGCACCCCTCAAGGTACTCAAAACCACATTCAAGAAGTTTATTAACCCTTCAGGTACTTCACAGCAGCAGAAGCATCATGGAAGGAAAAAATGAACATTTAACTTTTTAGTCACAAAAATGATGTTTTAGCAACAATTTTTTTATTTTCCCAAAGGTAAAAAGAGAAACTGGACCCCAAACTTTATTGTACAATTTCTCCTGAGTACACCGATACCTCATATGTGGTCACAAACCACTGTTTGTGCACACGGCAAGGCTCGGAAGGGAAGGAGCGCCATTTGACTTTTGAATGAAAAATTAGCTCCAATCGTTAGCGGACATCATGTCGCGTTTGGAGAGGCCCTGTGTGCCTAAACATTGGAGCTCCCCCACATGTGACCCCATTTTCAAAACTAGACCCCCCAAGGAACTTATCTAGATGCATAGTGAACACTTTGAACCCCCAGGTGCTTCACAAATTGATCCGAAAAAATGAAAAAGTACTTTTTTTTTCACAAAAAATTTAATTTAGCTTCAATTTGTTCATTTCCACATGGGCAACAGGATAAAATGGATCCTAAAATGTATTAGGCAATTCTCCTGAGTACACTGATACCTCACATGTGGGGGTAAACCACTGTTTGGGCACCCGGCAGGGCTCGGAAGGGAAGCAGTGCCATTTGACTTTATGAATGAAAAATTAGCTCCAATCGTAAGCGGACACCATGTCGTGTTTGGAGAGGCCCTGTGTGCCTAAACATTAGAGCTCCCCCACATGTGACCCCATTTTGGAAACTAGACCTCCCATTGAACTAATCTAGATGTGCAGTGACCACTTTAAACCCCCAAGTGCTTCATAGAAGTTTATAACGCAGAGCTGTGAAAATAAAAAATAATTTTTCTTTCCTCAAAAATTATTTTTTAGCCTGCAATTTTTTATTTTCACAAGAGTAACAGGAGAAATTGGACCCCAAAAGTTGTTGTCCAGTTTGTTCTGAGTATGCTGATGCCCCATATTTGGTGGGGAACCACTGTTTGGGCATACGTCGGGGCTCAGAAGGGAAGTAGTGACTTTTGAAATGCAGATTTTGATGGAATGGTCTGCGGGCGTCACGTTGCATTTGCAGAGCCCCTGATGTGTCTAAACAGTAGAAACCCCCCCACAAGTGACCACATTTTGCAAACTAGACCCCCCAAGAAACTTATCTAGATATGTAGTGAGCACTTTGAACCCCCAAGTGCTTCACAGAAGTTCTCAACGCAGAGCCGTGAAAATAAAAAATAATTTTTCTTTCCTCAAAAAAGATGTTTTAGCAAGCAATTTTTTATTTTCACAAGAGTAATAGGAGAAATTGGCCCATAATATTTGTTGCCCAGTTTGTCATGAGTATGCTGATACCTCATATGTGGGGGTAAACCACTGTTTGGGCACATGTCAGGGCTCGGAAGGGAAGTAGTGACGTTTTGAAATGCAGACTTTGATGGAATGGTCTGCGGGCGTCACGTTGCATTTGCAGAGTCCCTGATGTGCCTAAACAGTAGAAACCCCCACAAGTGACCCCATTTTGGAAACTAGACCCCCCCAAGGAACTTATCTAGATATGTGGTGAGCACTTTGAACCTCCAAGTGCTTCTCAGAAGTTTACAACGCAGAGCTGTGAAAATAAAATATAATTTTTCTTTCCTCAAAAAAGATGTTTTAGCAAGTAATTTTTTATTTTCACAAGGGTAACAGGAGAAATTGGACCCTAATATTTGTTGCCCAGTTTGTCGTGAGTACGCTGATATCCCATATGTGGGGGTAAACCACTGTTTGGGTGCATGTCAGGGCTCGGAAGGGAAGTAGTGATGTTTTGAAATGCAGACTTTGATGGAATAGTTTGCGGGCGTCACGTTGCACGTGCAGAGCCCCTGATGTGCCTAAATAGTAGAAACCCCCACAAGTGACCACATTTTGCAAGCTAGAACCCCAAGGAACTTATCTAGATATGTGGTGAGCACTTTCAACCCCCAAGTGCTTCACAGAAGTTTATAACGCAGAGCCGTGAAAATAAAAAATAATTTTTCTTTCCTCAAAAATTATGTTTTAGCAAGCAGTTTTTGATTTTCGCAAGGGTAACAGGAGAAATTGGACCCCAATAGTTGTTGCCCAGTTTGTCCTGAGTACGCTGGTACCCCATATGTGGGTAAACCACTGTTTGTGTGCACGTCGGGGCTCGGAAGGGAGGGAGCACCATTTGACTTTTTGAACGCAAGATTGGCTGGAATCAATGGTGGCGCCATGTTGCATTTGGAGACCCCTGATGTGCCTAATCAGTGGAAACCCCTCAATTCTAACTTCAACACTAACCCCAAAACACCCCTAACCCTTATCCCAACTGTAGCCATAACCCTAATCACAACCGTAACCCCAACACACCCCTTACCACAACCCTAACACCAACACACCCGTAACCCTAATCCCAACCCTAACCCTAATCCTAACCATAATCCCAACCCTAACCACAACTTTAACCCCAACACACCCCTAACCCTATCCATAACCCTAACCACAAGCCTAATCTTAACCCTATTTCCAACCCTAGCCCGAATTCCAACCCTAACTCTAATTCCAACCCTAACCCTAAGGCTATGTGCACACGTTGCGGAATCATGTGAGATTTTTTCCGCACGATTTTTGAAAAATCCGCAGGTAAAAGGCACTGCATTTTACCTGCTGATTTATAGCGGATTTCCAGTGTTTTTTTATGCGGATTTCACCTGCGGATTCCTATTGAGGAACAGGTGTAAAACGCTGCGGAATCCACACAAAATTGACATGCTGCCGAAAATACAACGCAGCGTTTCCGCAAGGTATTTTCCGCACCATGGGCACTGCGGATTTGGTTTTCCATAGGTTTACATGGTACTGTAAACCTGATGGAAAACTGCTACAAATTCGCAGCGGCCAATCCGCTGCGGATCCCCAGCCAATCTGCTGCGGATCCGCGGCCAAATCCACACCGTGTGCAAATACCCTAAACCTAACCCTAACCCTAGCCCTAGCCCTAACCCTAACCCTAGTTCTAACCCTAACCCTAGTGGAAAAAAAAAAAAAATATTTTCTTTATTTTATTATTGGCCGTACACATGGGGGTGATAAAGGGGGGGGGGGGTCATTTACTATTTTTTTTAGTTTGATTACTGTGATAGGTTATATCACAGTGAAAAAAATATACCTGGAACGAATCTGCCGGCCGGCACATTCGGCAGGCGCACTGCGCATGCACCCGCCATTTTGGAAGATGGCGGCGCCCAGGGAGAAGACGGACAGGCACCGGGAGGCCCGGTAAGTATGATGGGGGGAGATCTGAGCATGGGGGGTGGATCGGAGGACGGGGTGTGGCATCGGAGCACGGTGGGGAGAGGGCAGGAGGACGGGGGAGCGGACAGGACGGCGGAGGGGAGCGGAGTACCGGGCGGAGGACCGGGGAGGCGATCGGTGGCGACGGGGGGGGTACACCAGTGTTTCCAGCCATGGCCGATGATATTACAGCATCAGCCATGGCTGGGTTGTAATATTTCACCAGTTTTTTAGGTGAAATATTACAAATTGCTAAAGTACCGCTCCCCCTGTCCCTGCAGATCGGGTGAAAATGGAGTTAACCCTTGCACCCGATCAGCAGGGTCGCGATCTTTCCATGATGCCACATAGGCGTCATAGGTCGGATTGGCACCGACTTTCATGATGCCAATGTGGCGTCAAAGGTCGGGAAGGGGTTAAAGAGTTAATATAGTAAATAGTGATGGAAAGCTGAAATCTAAATTTAGTTAGAATGGTGTTTCAATATAGCTGAGTTCTGATATCCTGATGCACTTTCGATAAAATAAAGAGAATAAAGTAACTCGTGGGGGTTGGATAAAAACTTTGCCCTTGAATAATGATAAAATGTTGCTCTTAGCACTTAAGAGATAGTATACCCATAAGGGTCATCGCTTTTCATAGTTAGTTAAAAAGGGCTCTAAAAGTGAACCTGGAAATTATAGGCCAGTAAGTCTAACCTCTATTGTTGGTAAAATATTTGAAGGGTTTCTGAGGGATGTTATTCTGGATTATCTCAATGAGAATAACTGTTTAACTCCATATCAGCATGGGTTTATGAGAAATCGCTCCTGTCAAACCAATCTAATCAGTTTTTATGAAGAGGTAAGCTATAGACTGGACCACGGTGAGTCATTGGACGTGGTATATCTCGATTTTTCCAAAGCGTTTGATACCGTGCCGCACAAGAGGTTGGTACACAAAATGAGAATGCTTGGTCTGGGGGAAAATGTGTGTAAATGGGTTAGTAACTGGCTTAGTGATAGAAAGCAGAGGGTGGTTATAAATGGTATAGTCTCTAACTGGGTCGCTGTGACCAGTGGGGTACTGCAGGGGTCAGTATTGGGACCTGTTCTCTTCAACATATTCATTAATGATCTGGTAGAAGGTTTACACAGTAAAATATCGATATTTGCAGATGATACGAAACTAGGTAAAGCAGTTAATACAAGAGAAGATAGTATTCTGCTACAGATGGATCTGGATAAGTTGGAAACTTGGGCTGAAAGGTGGCAGATGAGGTTTAACAATGATAAATGTAAGGTTATACACATGGGAAGAGGGAATCAATATCACCATTACACACTGAACGGGAAACCACTGGGTAAATCTGACAGGGAGAAGGACTTGGGGATCCTAGTTAATGATAAACTTACCTGGAGCAGCCAGTGCCAGGCAGCAGCTGCCAAGGCAAACAGGATCATGGGGTGCATTAAAAGAGGTCTGGATACACATGATGAGAGCATTATACTGCCTCTGTACAAATCCCTAGTTAGACCGCACATGGAGTACTGTGTCCAGTTTTGGGCACCGGTGCTCAGGAAGGATATATTGGAACTAGAGAGAGTACAAAGGAGGGCAACAAAATTAATAAAGGGGATGGGAGAACTACAATACCCAGATAGATTAGCGAAATTAGGATTATTTAGTCTAGAAAAAAGACGACTGAGGGGCGATCTAATAACCATGTATAAGTATATAAGGGGACAATACAAATATCTCGCTGAGGATCTGTTTATACCAAGGAAGGTGACGGGCACAAGGGGGCATTCTTTGCGTCTGGAGGAGAGAAGGTTTTTCCACCAACATAGAAGAGGATTCTTTACTGTTAGGGCAGTGAGAATCTGGAATTGCTTGCCTGAGGAGGTGGTGATGGCGAACTCAGTCGAGGGGTTCAAGAGAGGCCTGGATGTCTTCCTGGAGCAGAACAATATTGTATCATACAATTATTAGGTTCTGTAGAAGGACGTAGATCTGGGTATTTATTATGATGGAATATATTCTGAACTGGATGGACAAATGTCTTTTTTCGGCCTTACTAACTATGTAATAATCATACTGGTTTATTAAAGTTTTCTCTCCGTAAAAGTACGCGTACAATGTACATTTGGTAATGCAACGTTCAAGTGTCTTCACCTCCCATAAAGGGAAGCCTTAGATATAGTATTAACTTGTTTTATAGCATTTCAAAAATTTGTATGTCTTTTGCTTACCTGTAACTGTTGTTTTTCTTTTCCCAGTCCAGAAGTACTGGATTTAACAGGGGGAAGTGCAGCGCCCCAGGGTCCTGGTCATCGCAGTGGTATTGCTTTCCTCTTGGGGAGAGTGATGCTACGTTTGGAGGCAAAGAAGGATAGCTGCATCCAGGTATCACAAACATGCAACACATTTCACACTCCAGATCACCAGGGGGAGCTTCTGCTCCTATTTATTAGGTCACTCCCCATATATACTTTATATAACTGATAGTCTGTGGGGAAGGTTAGTCAGTTCCTGGAAGAGCTCCAGGTAGGAGTTCTGTTAGTTCCAGACTAGAGTCTAAGGAGGATGGAAGGTTAAAGGAGCTGTGCATGCCCTCAGAGCTGCAGATCCCAGAAAGAGGCATTGAAAGGCAGAACTGTATTGCAGCGAGTGTGAAGGAAGTCGAAGCAAAGGAGAGGATACCAGAAAGGGACCAGCCCTGCTCAAGCTGTCTCCTTCTGAGGCGCACCATCCCGGTTGCCGGAACACCGAGGGAGTAAGGACCTCTACGCCTTATTTCAGAGACCGGCAGGACAGCTAATTGCAGGTTACCTGTCCTCACCTACACCCAGGAGGCACGGTGACACCTACAGAGCCGGGTTATCTAAGAGACCCTATAAACAGGCTCAAGTCACCAGTCATACAGGTATTGTCCTATCCTATATGGGGGACAGAGAGAGTGGAACGCTACATCTGTGAGACCCTTATGTGAAGCCATAGGCAGTAAGGGACTACACCACTGCAGTGCTAGGGAAGGCTACTGTTTTCCACCTGGACAAGGGAACTCTGGACTTGCCTCCAAACTGGCCGGACTCTGCCTGCCCTGTGATCTGTGCTCTGGACTGTGGATGCTGAAGTCTTCAGTAAATGTAAAGAGACTTTGTGTCCTCATTCTTCTCTGCGCCTCTCACCATCTGCCAGCTATACACCGGGAAGCCCTGGGGACATACTTCCCCTGTGGGAAGGTATACCATCTAGCTGCCATAACATCACCCCAGCTGACCCCTTAAAGCAGCGTTGGTCACCCTGACCGAATACCACAGGTGGCATCACAAACATTCCCATTAAAGACCTTTCCCTTTTACACGGATGTCCCAGGGCCACAGACCGGGTCAGCCACCGTGACATCCCCCTGTGAAGCAGTAGGACCTGGCACCGAATACCCCCACGGCCCTTGGGGGGCGATCCATATATATATATATGAGTTATTATAATGGATATTGCATACAGTCCCATAAACAAAGACATGAGTTGTGGTAGATAGTAAAGACCGTAAATGTGCACAAAAAGTCAGCAGGGAGTGTTGCAAAAGGATTAGTTGAAGGATATGTTAAAGTGCAAATGCATGGGAGATGGAAGCATGTAGTAGGCAAGTGCAAGTGTAGCAAAAGGGAAAAGGAAATTACATGATGGCTAAATAAGAGTGCTGCCAATACCTAAATAGTGGGCTGCTCAAGCGGACTGAACCCCAATGCGCGTTTTGCAGTCGCTTCTTCCTGGTGGGGAGAGACACATTTTGATTCATGTTGCCCATAGTTTGAGCACCGCAAAACAGGAGACAGATTCCCTGTCACCTGTTTTAACAAAAAGTTGCTGTGGTTCATGAAATAACACCATGGGGGTGCTGGCGTACATCAGTGATGAGCGAACGTACTCGTATATTATGTTTGAGTCCCTGCTGCTGCATGATTTGCGGCTGTTAGATAGGCCGGAACACATGTGGGGATTTCCTGTGTGTAAGACTGTCTTAACACATATGGGAATTCCCTAACAACTGCAAATCATGCAGCCACAGGGAATCAAACATACATTAATATATGAGCATTCCCACATGCTCAGATAATTCCAGAGCATGTTCTGATAAGACATTAACCGAGCACATTCGCTCATCATTAATGTACATCTGTGTCAAATGGAGAGCTAAAAAACAACAGCAGGTGAATACATTCAGTATGAAATAAACTTCAAAAAGACGCAAATGCAGAAATGAATTTGGTGCAAACAAAAAAGGTGCAAATCACTAAAACGCTAAAAACTCAAAAGAAAACATAAACAAATGTAGCAATGAATCCAACACTACACGTATAACCTAATATAACAAAATAGACATATACATTATATAAAAGTATTTACATTACTGTCATAATTATTGTTTTATTGCTCAAGGTTTTTTTTAAATCTTTTTGTCTCTGCACTCTGTCACAACTTTGTAAAAGAACACACCACATACTTGTTTTTGCAAAACTGAAAAGTCAGTGAAAATTTTAAGTGGTTACAAAGCAACCTTTACCATTTAGTTTCTTCGTAATGGTTCATATTAGAAAAAAGGACTCTGGGACATTGGATACAAATCATTAATGTTATGATATATACTGCTGCATTTTGCACATTACCTGGAAATGATTCATAATAGTGAAGGTTGCAAAATGCGCTCATTTTCTAATGAAATGATGTGTGTAGTCAATGGAACCAACCCCATTAGCAAAGTCAGTCATCACACACAAATTTATATGCCACTTAGCAGTACAGATTCTTGGCCGGGGGTTTGGTAAACTAAAGGATTTGCTAATGGAGAAAAAATAGCAGTGGCACTTTATTGCTTTGGGAATTGATAGAAAGGCATAATGTCAAGAAATCTGAGTGCATGTATATGTATGAGCATTTGGATACTTGCAAATATGCAAAAAGAAGGTACAAAGTTGAAACACAGAGAAAATACAGAAATAACTTCACAAAAACCTAGCTACCTAAATAGAGAAGAAAAATATAAAACAGATTTTAAAATATATGAGAGCCAATTTTAATGCAAAACTGAAAAGAGAAGTACATATACATAAATATTATTGCAATGTACGGCGGGTCTGTATCTAGATTCTAGTCCAAGATATCTGAATGGTTAGTCTGTATAAAGGGGTAATCAGAACATCATTATCAGGCAGATCTACCTTTCCTGGTGAGATTACTAAACCTAGCACGTCTTACCACAATACACTTGTAAGTAACATGTTATGACTTGTATAAAAGGCACAGCTTCGATGCCTCTGTTTATTTAACCACACAAGTTTTGGCTTTGTTTGCCTTTCCAATATTAAGTTTTTAAATATGGAAGGGCAGGGCAACCGCTCCTGGTCGTTGTAGTAATGTCGTTCTCCTCTAGGGGAAAGTGGTGTTACGTTTGGAGGCAAAGAAGGAAAACTGCATCCAGGTATCACAAACATGCAACACATTTCACACTCCAGGCCACCAGGAGGAGCTCTTGCTCCTATTTATTAGGTCACTCCCCACATTTAGGTAAAACTGGATGCCTGTAGGGAAAGTTAGTTGCTGGCTGAGTATCGCTCAGGTAGTTAGTCCCTGGCAGGGGTGGGATCCTGTCAGAGCTGGAGGGAGAAGGATACGTAGCTGTGCATGCCCTCAGAGCTGCAGCTCCCAGAAAGAGACATTGAAGGCAGAACTGTATTGCAGCGAGCGTGCAAAGAAGTCATAGCAAAGGAGTGGATATCACAAGGGGACCAGCCCTACACAGGCTGCCTCCTTCTGAGGCGCAGAATCCCAGAAGCCGGAACACCGAGGGAGTAACATCATTTATGCTATGCTCCAGAGACCGGCAGGACAGCTAATTTCACGTTACTTGTCCGTCCTACACCCAGGAGGCACAGGAGCACCCCTTAGAGACTGTGGCATAATAGCGTCCCTATAAACCGCCTCAAGCCACCAGTCATATTGTTGTCCTATCCTATCCGGGGGACAGAGAGAGAGACATAACATCGATAACATCTACAACAGTTGTGAGGACCTTGTGAGAAGCTTCGCAGTAAGGGACTACAACACTGCAGCGCAAAGGTAGGCTAGTGATTTCCACCTGGACAAGCGGACTCTGGACTTGCCTCCAAACCGGCCGGATTCTACCTGCCCTGTTATCTGGTGCCCTGGACTGTGGATGCTGAAGTCTTCAGTAAAGGTAAAGAGACTGCAACCTTGTGTTCTCATTCTTCACTGCGTCTCTCACCATCCACCATCTACACACCGGGAAGCCCTGGGGACATACTTCACCTGTGGGAAGGTATATCATCTACCTGTCACGACATCACCCCCGCGGACCCCTTAAAACCGTGTTGGTCACCCTGACCGAATACCACAGGTAGCATCACGAACATAAACTCAATCCCTTTAAAGACCTTTCCCTTTTTCACGGACCAGGTTAGCCACTGTGCCATCCCCTGTGAACCGAAGGACCCGGTACCGAGTACCCCACGGCCCCATGAGGGCGATCCAGAAGTATGATCCCAAAATGACTTCAAGGATGAACTGTAAGTAGAAGCCTTGCCAGGACATTAAAATATAAGTTGTATGACTTGTAATATTGCTAAAAGTAGCAAATTTATTCCTGTCCTTAATGATTCCATACTGTATATGATGTACATTTCTGTATTTGTTTTAAATAGTTTTTATTTTGTATTAAGTGGATGTTGGTGTGTTATTTTTTCCTGTTTCAATTTGGAAATATTTTGTTCCCCCTTAAACCTTTACCAACTGCCGAAATGACTTTTAACAGTGGCTATCATGGGGCCTTATTTTCCAGTACTGTTCTTTATAGCACTATGGAAAAGTATATAATAACCCATGATGATGAAAATGCCGCAGATTTTGGCTGCATATGACTGCTGACACCCTGCAGCATCAGTTCTGATTGGTTTTGGAACTGATCAAGGCTGATTTATAGTACCTTCTAGATGCTGCTGTCAATCAAGAGATGGTAAATCGATGGCTCCCATTTAATCCTATCATCACCCCATGATCGCGATCACAGGTGCCAACTAGAGTTGAGCGGGTGATCTAAAGAGGATCAACTTTGAGTCAAATTTCCTGAAACTCACTGGTCTCGAAACATTCAGTGAGTATCGGCCAAAGAAAAAAGGCCTGACACCATTTCACAAATACAACACATTCAGCGAGTGGGCTAATGGCATCAGGCCCAGCTGTATGGGCTCCCCAGAATGTCCTATAGCTATTACATCACATGGTCTAGTGTGAGCTAATAGTGATGAGCGAGTGTGCTCATTACTCTAATTTTCTGAGCATACTTGGGTGTTCTCCGAGTATCTTGGGCGTGCTCGTAGATTATGTTTGTGTCTCTGCAGCTGCATGATTTGCGACTGCTAGACAGCCTGAATACATGTGGGGATTCCCTAACAAACAGGCAATCAAAGATCCGAAATGGGATGGTGGTGAGGTACACATTTATACGAGTGCCTGCACCTCAATTACTTGCCTAGGGACTTGGTTACCCTTTTGGGTTAAGCAAAAACCAGGTTGTAAGACCAATAATTCTGTACTAGCCTTTGCGAAGAATTATTTAAGATAGATACTTTGAATCTCAGAGTAGAATTTCAATGTTTGCAGATGACACTAAACTCTGCAGGGTAATCAATACAGAGGAGGACAATTTTATATTACAGGATGATTTATGTAAACTAGAAGCTTGGGCTGATAAATGGCAAATGAGCTTTAATGGGGATAAATGTAAGGTCATGCACTTGGGTAGAAGTAATAAGATGTATAATTATGTGCTTAATTCTAAAGCTCTGGGCAAAACCGTCAATGAAAAAGACCTGGGTCTATGGGTGGATGACAAACTCATATTCAGTGGCCAGTGTCTGGCAGCTGCTACAAAGGCAAATAAAATAATGGGATGCATTAAAAGAGGCATAGATGCTCATGAGGAGAACATAATTTTACCTCTATACAAGTCACTAGTTCGACCACACTTAGAATACTGTGCACAGTTCTGGTCTCCGATGTATAAGAAAGACATATCTGAACTGGAGCGGGTGCAGAGAAGAGCGACTGAGGTTATTAGAGGACTGGGGGTCTGCAATACCAAGATAGGTTATTACACTTGGGGCTATTTAGTTTGGAAAAACGAAGACTAAGGGGTGATCTTATTTCAATGTATAAATATATGAGGGGACAGTACAAAGACCTTTCTGATGATCTTTTTAATCATAGACCAGAAACAGGGACAAGGGGGCATCCTCTACGTTTGGAGGAAAAAAGGTTTAAGCATAATAACAGACGTGGATTCTTTACTGTAAGAGCAGTGAGACTATGGAACTCTCTGACGTATGATGTTGTAATGAGTGATTCATTACTTAAATTTAAGAGGGGACTGGATACCTTTCTGGAAAAGTATAATGTTACAGGGTATATACACTAGATTCCTTGATAGGGCGTTGATCCAGGGAACTAGTCTGATTGCCGTATGTGGAGTCGGGAAGGAATTTTTTTCCCCAAAGTGGAGCTTACTCTTTGCCAAATGGGTTTTTTTTGCCTTCCTCTGGATCAACATGTTAGGGCATGTTAGGTTAGGCTATGGGTTGAACTAGATGGACTTATAGTCTTCCTTCAACCTTAATAACTATGTAACTATGTAACTATAGTTATTATTAGTGGTTCGAATAGACAAGAACATTAGAATTTCTATTTAACCTTTTACTTAAGTATTGCAAAGTTTATAGGCAACCTCAGTTGTATTTCTATGGCCATTATTGGTCAATGGTTTTAGATCTAATTGTAATTTCAGTTGAATATAAGCATGGCACCTATACTTCATCGTCCAAGGGTGGTCTGCCAACGATACATTTAAGCACTCTTGAAGGGAATAGTATCCTATATCAAAATTTTATATGGCGTTTATATGGCGTCACTTAAAATTCTTTCATGGATCATTAGGGTGTTGGGAAAATGCGATGAGACAGAATATGGTATTTTCCCAGATACGTAAATCACAGGCAAAGATAATATGCCTTCAGGAAACCCACTTAACACCAGACACTATGTCCAGAATGAATAAACCTTGGATACAATGGCAAAAACACACCACACATACTTCCTATTCTAGAGGGGTAGTCACTAGTGATGAGCGAGCATGCTCGGTAATGCTCGGTACTCGCCCGAGCATCGCAGTGCTCACAATGCATGGCGAGTGCCGAGCATTTCTGGGTTTGCTTGACAGTTCCTCAGGTCCCTGCCCTGCTTTTTTGGCGCACATTAGAGTGCCAATCAGCACGTAGGGATTGTCTGCCATGCACTGTAATGCCACAGCCATGTTGGTTGTGGCATTACAGTGATTGGCTGGCCGCACAGCGTCATCAGGTCTATATCAGACCTGGAGCCACCCTGCTCATCCCAGTCACCTCCAGAATCACCAGTGTAAGGAGAGTTGCTGCAGCAATAGGGACAGAATAAGTGGAGTATCAGTGTGGGTATAGCATTGATGAATCCACAAATCCAGCTAAAGCAACAGTCTAAGTACTTATTATGAGGTATATAGGGTATATAGATATCAATGATAGGTAGGCAGGCAGTGTATGTGGCATACTTTATTGAATACAGCAAGAGGGTCCATTCCATTACTGTCTGCTGCTGCTCCCTAAAACAGATATTGAAAATATACTGTATACATAGCCCCAGGTATCAGTGGTCAGGAATAGTTTTTTTGCATCTTAATCCTGATTATTTCATTTTAAAGCAATCCAGAGCACACATTTTTTTCTCCATGTTCTTGTTGGCACTGTAGAATACAGCCAGATCCTTTCCATAGCACAGAGTTTAAATACAGCTATTTTAAACAGGGGTTTGGCTGTCACAGCGATCACATCTGAGTGCGCAGAAAATTATGCCATTTTTGTGGTACTATAAAAAATTTTGGGAGTGATTTTTGTAAGTACTTAACACCAGTTGACTTTAACCCCTTCACCCCTGTTGGCATATGCAACAGATTAGGACTTATTATAAGTGAAAGGAGGACTTTATACTAACCAGACAGCAGATGGCGATAGTGTGTAAAGTCATATACAGTTATGGAAATTCAAAGTAGAGATGTTGTTATCTAAGGATGATCTATGGGAAGTAATTGTTACAGCAAGACCAGATCAAGATAATCAGACATGGGATAAGAAGGATATAAAAGCTAGAGCCACTATTAGCTTATTAGTGGATGATGATCAATTAATACATATAAGAAATGAAGAAACAGCTAAGGGAATGTGGGAAGCATTAAGAAAACTGTATGAAAGACCTAATTTGAATCACAAGTTGTTTTTATTAAGAAAGCTGTACAGTATGAGATTGAGTGCAAATGACGATATGCAGAAGCACATATTCTCAATGATGGAAGTGATATCACAGCTAAGATCTATTGGTGAAGATATTAAAGAAAGTCATGTAGCAGCTATATTGTTGTGCAGTTTACCAGATTCGTATACAGCCTTGATAAATGCCCTTGAGACGAGACCAGAAACTGACATTACATTAGATTTTGTGAAAACAAGACTAATAGATGAATATCAGAGAAGAAAAGAACAAAGAAATGATTCTTCTACTGAAAAGGACAGTGAAAACGCTCTTAAAGCTACAGAATTCCAAAAAACCCTATAATAAAGAGACAAGAGAATGCTTCAGATGTAAGAAAAAAGGTCATTTAAAGAAAGACTGTACCATATGGAAAGCAGAACAACAAAAATTACAACATAAGCATACACAGAAAGTAAAAAACACAATTTCCGATTCATGTGAGAATAATTGGAATGGCACATTTAAAGTAACAGACAAGAAATCATCACTTGGTTGGTTTATTGATTCAGGAGCAACGAGTCATATGACAAGTGACAAGCATTTCTTTACTGATCTTGATTTAGATTAGAAAGAAGCCATTTATCTCGCAGATGGAAGCAAAATAACCGCAGAAGGTATCGGACAAGGTATGCTAAATTGTTCAAACAAGTTCGGACAAGATTCAAAGATACTTGTACAAGATGTGTTGTATGTTCCAAAATTGGAAGGCGGATTATTATCTGTGAAACGTTTAACAGCAAAAAGACTTACAGTGAAATTCAAAGACAATGAGTGTACAATTATTGCAGGAAACAAGGTGATAACCAAAGTCAAGGCAGATGAACAATTATATCATTTTGACACACCAAAGGAACAGATGAAGGTATGTACACATGATCACAAAAACTGTATTCACATGTGGCATAGACGTCTAGGACATAGACACCCTGACAGTATAAGGGAACTACAGAGAAAAGAATTGACAAAAGATTTAACCCCTTAGCGACCGCCGATACGCCTTTTAACGGCGGCCGCTAAGGGTACTTAAACCACAGCGCCGTTAATTAACGGCGCTGTGGAAAAAGTCCATAGCGCCCCCCAGAGGCCGATTTTCTCCGGGGTCTCGGCTGCCGAGGGTAGCCGAGACCCCAGAGAACATGATTCGGGGTTTTTTTAACCCACCCCGCATTTGCGATCGCCGGTAATTAACCGTTTACCGGCGATCGCAAAAAAAAAAAAAAGCGATCTCTTTTTAATTTCTCTGTCCTCCGATGTTATCGCACATCGGAGGACAGAGAAAAGGGGTCCCAGGTGGCCCCCCAATACTCACCTAGCTCCCCCGATGCTCCTCGTGTCTCCCGGTGGGCGCCGCCATCTTCAAAATGGCGGGCGCATGCGCAGTGCACCCGCCGGCCGGCAGCGGGAGAATCTTTGGGGTCTCGGCTGCCGGGGGTAGCCGAGACCCCAAAGAGCACGATCGGGGTCGGTATTACCGACCCCTGTTTTGCGATCGCCGGTAATTAACTGTTTACCGGCGACCGCAAAAAAAAAAAAAAAAAGTAAAGTGTAATTCTCTGTCCTCTGATGTGATCGCACATCAGAGGACAGAGAAATAGGGGGATTCGGGGACCCTAGCATACTCACCTAGGTCCCTGGATCCTCTTGCTGCTCCTCCTGGCCGCCGGCAGCAGAACATGGCGGACGCATGCCCAGTGCGCCCGCCATCTGTCTCCATCTGCCGGCCGGCAGGAGAACAGCAGTTGGGGCTAAAATTAGGGGTAGGGTTAGGGTTAGGGTTAGGGGTAGGGTTAGGGTTAGGGGTAGGGTTAGGGTTAGGGGTAGGGTTAGGTTAGGGTTAGGTTAGGGGTAGGGTTAGGGGTAGGGTTAGGGGTAGGGTTAGGTTAGGGTTAGGGGTAGGGTTAGGTTAGGGTTAGGGGTAGGGTTAGGGTTAGGGGTAGGGTTAGGGTTAGGTTAGGGTTAGGTTAGGGGTAGGGTTAGGGGTAGGGTTAGGTTAGGGTTAGGGGTAGGGTTAGGGGTAGGGTTAGGTTAGGGTTAGGGGTAGGGTTAGGGTTAGGGGTAGGGTTAGGGGTAGGGTTAGGGTTAGGGGTAGGGTTAGGGTTAGGTTAGGTTAGGGGTAGGGTTAGGGGTAGGGTTAGGGGTAGGGTTAGGGGTAGGGTTAGGTTAGGGGTAGGGGTAGGGTTAGGTTAGGGGTAGGGCTAGGGTTGGGGCTAAATTTAGGGTTAGGGTTGGGGCTAAACTTAGGGTTAGGCTTCTTTCACACTTACGTCGGTACGGGGCCGTCGCAATGCGTCGGCCCGACATACCGACGCACGTTGTGAAAATTGTGCACAACGTGGGCAGCAGCTGTAGTTTTTCAACACATCCGCTGCCCAATCTATGTCCTGGGGAGGAGGGGGCGGAGTTACGGCCACGCATGCGCGGTCAGAAATGGCGGATGCGACGTACAAAAAAACGTTTCATTGAACATTTTTTTGTGCCGACGCTCCGCCAAAACACAACTGATCCAGTGCACGACGGACGCGACGTGTGGCCATCCGTCACGATCCGTCGGCAATACAAGTCTACGGGCAAAAAACGCATCCTGCGGGCACATTTGCAGGATCCGTTTCTTGTCCAAAACGACAGATTGCGACGGAATGCCAAACGACGCAAGTGTGAAAGTAGCCCTAGGGCTAGGGTTAGGGTTGGGGCTAAAGTTAGGGCTAGGGTTGGGGCTAAAGTTAGGGTTAGAGCTGGGATTAGGGTTAGGGTTTGGATTAGGGTTCGTATTAGGGTTAGGGTTGGCATTAGGGTTACGCTTGGGATTAGGGTTAGGTTTGGGATTAGGGTTAAGGTTAGGGTTGTGATTAGGGGTGTATTGGGATTAGGGTTAGGTTTGAGGTTAGGGTTGAGATTAGGATTAGGGGTGTGTTGGATTTAGGGTTTGGATTAGGGTTATGGTTAGGGTTGACATTAGGGTTGTTTTGGGGTAAGGGTTGTGATTATGGTTAGGGTTAGTGATTAGGATTATGGATGAGGTTGGGATTAGGGTTAGGGGTGTGTTGGGGTTAGGGTTGGAGCTAGAATTGGGGGGTTTCCACTGTTTAGGTACATCAGGGGGTCTCCAAACACGACAGCCAATTTTGCGCTCAAAAAGTCAAATGGTGCTCCTTCCCTTCTGAGCTCTGCCGTGCGCCCAAACAGTGGGTTACCCCCACATATGGGGCATCAGCGTACTCGGGATAAATTGGACAACAACTTCTGGGGTCCAATTTCTCTTCTTACCCTTGTGAAAATAAAAACTTGGGGGCTACAAAATCTTTTTTGTGAAAAAAAAAATATTTTTTATTTTCACGACTCTGCATTCTAAACTTCTGTGAAGCACTTGGGCATTCAAAGTTCTCACCACACATCTAGATAAGTTCCTTGGGGGGTCTAGTTTCCAAAATGGGGTCACTTGTGGGGGGTTACTACAGTTTAGGTACATCAGGGGCTCTGCAATCGCAACATAATGCCCACAGACCATTCTATCAAAGTCTGCATTCCAAAAAGGCGCTCCTTCCCTTCCGAGCTCTGCCGTGCGCCCAAACAGTGGTTTACCGCCACATATGGTGCATCAGCGTACTCGGGATAAATTGGACAACAACTATTCCAGTCCAATTTCTCCTGTTACCCTTGTGAAAATAAAAACTTGGGGGCTACAATATCTTTTTTGTGGAAAAAAAAATATTTTTTATTTTCACGACTCTGCATTCTAAACTTCTGTGAAGCACTTGGGCATTCAAAGTTCTCACCACACATCTAGATAAGTTCCTTGGGTGGTCTAGTTTCCAAAATGGAGTCACTTGTGGAGGGTTTCTACTGGTTAGGTACATCAGGGGCTCTGCAAACGCAACATAATACCCGCAGACCATTCTATCAAAGTCTGCATTCCAAAACGGCGCTCCTTCCTTCCGAGCTCTGCCGTGCGCCCAAACAGTGGTTTACCCCCACATATGGGGTACCAGCATACTCAGGACAAATTGGACAACAAATTTTGGGGTCCAGTTTCTCTTGTTACCCTTGTGAAAATAAAAATTTGGTGGCTAAAAAATCTTTTTTGTGGAAAAAAAAAATATTTTTTATTTTCACGGCTCTGCATTATAAACTTCTGTGAAGCACTTGGGCATTCAAAGTTCTCACCACACATCTAGATAAGTTCCTTGGGGGGTCTAGTTTCCAAAATGGGGTCACTTGTGGAGGGTTTCTACTGGTTAGGTACATCAGGGGCTCTGCAAACGCAACATAATACCCGCAGACCATTCTATCAAAGTCTGCATTCCAAAACGGCGCTCCTTCCTTCCGAGCTCTGCCGTGCGCCCAAACAGTGGTTTACCCCCACATATGGGGTACCAGCATACTCAGGACAAATTGGACAACAAATTTTGGGGTCCAGTTTCTCTTGTTACCCTTGTGAAAATAAAAATTTGGTGGCTAAAAAATCTTTTTTGTGGAAAAAAAAATTATTTTTTATTTTCACGGCTCTGCATTATAAACTTCTGTGAAGCACTTGGGCATTCAAGGTTCTCACCACACATCTAGATAAGTTCCATGGGGGGTCTAGTTTCCAAAATGGGGTCACTTGTGGGGGATTTCTACTGTTTAGGCACATCAGGGGCTCTCCAAATGCGACATGGCGTCCGATCTCAATTCCAGCCAATTCTACATTGAAAAAGTAAAACGGCACTCTTTCTCTTCCTAGCTCTGCGGTGCGCCCAAACAGTGGTTTACCCCCACATATTGGGTATCGACGTACTCAGGAGAAATTGCACAACAACTTTTGTGGTCTAATTTCTCCTGTTACCCTTGTGAAAATAAAAATTTGTGGGCAAAAAGATCATTTTTGTAGAAAAAATGCAATTTTTTTTTTTCACGGCTCTACGTTATAAACTTCTGTGAAGCACATGGGGGTTCAAAGTGCTCGCCACACATCTAGATAAGTTCCTTAAGGGGTCTAGTTTCCAAAATGGTGTCACTTGTGGGGGGTTTCTACTGTTTAGGCACATCAGGGGCTCTCCAAACGCGACAAGGCGTCCAATCTCAATTCCAGCCAATTCTACATTGAAAAAGTAAAACGGCACTCATTCTCTTCCAAGCTCTGCGGTGCGCCCTAACAGTTGTTTACCCCCACATATTGGGTATCAGCGTACTCAGGAGAAATTGCACAACAACTTTTGTGGTCTAATTTCTCCTGTTACCCTTGTGAAAATAAGAATTTGTGGGCAAAAAGATCATTTTTGTGTAAACAAAAGCGTTTTTTTATTTTCACGGCTCTACGTTATAAACTTCTGTGAAGCACTTGAGGGTTCAAAGTGCTCACCACACATCTAGATAAGTTCCTTAAGGGGTCTAGTTTCCAAAATGGTGTCACTTGTGGGGAGTTTCCACTGTTTAGGTACATCAGGGGCTCTCTAAATGTGACATGGTGTCCGATCTCAATTCCAGCCAATTCTGCATTGAAAAAGTCAAACGGCGCTCCTTCACTTCTAAGTTCTGCGGTGCGCCCTAACAGTGGTTTACCCCCACATATGGGGTATTGGCGTATTCAGGAGAAATTGCATAACAAAATTTATGGTTATATTTCTGTTTTTACACTTGTGAAAATAAAAAAAAATGGTTCTGAATTAAGATGTTTGCAAAAAAAAGTTAAATGTTCATTTTTTCCTTCCACATTGTTTCAGTTCCTGTGAAGCACGTAAAGGGTTAATAAACTTCTTGAATGTGGTTTTGAGAACCTTGAGGGGTGTAGTTTTTAGAATGGTGTCACACTTCATTATTTTCTATCATATAGACCCCTCAAAATGACTTCAAATGTGATGTGGTCCCTAAAAAAAAATGGTGTTGTAAAAATGAGAAATTGCTGGTCAACTTTTAACCCTTATAACTCCCTAACAAAAAAAAATTTTGTTTCCAAAATTGTGCTGATGTAAAGTAGACATGTGGGAAATGTTATTTATTAACTATTTTTTATGACATATCTCTCTGATTTAAGGGCATAAAAATACAAAGTTTGAAAATTGCAAAATTTTAAAAATTTTCGCCATATTTCCATTTTTTTCATAAATAATCGCAAGTAATATCGAAGAAATGTTACCACTAACATGAAGTACAATATGTCACGAAAAAACAATCTCAGAATCAGCGGGATCCGTTGAAGCGTTCCAGAGTTATAACCTCATAAAGTGACAGTGGTCAGAATTGCAAAAATTGGCCTGGTCATTAAGTACCAAATTGGCTCTGTCACTAAGGGGTTAAAGATATCAGATTGCTCAATTACCATAAGATGTGATTGTTGTATAAAATCCAAAGCCACAAGGATATCTATTCCAAAAGAAAGTGAGATGAAAAGCGAAAGACCACTTGATTTGGTGCATACTGACGTATGTGGACCCATGAAAGTGACTACATCAGGAGGCAATAGATACATGTTGACTTTTATAGACGATTACTCAAGATACACAATCACATACTTAATTAAAAACAAAAGTGATGTTTTTGATAAACTTGTAGACTATGTAACAAGATCAAGTAACAAATTTCAAAGGAAGCCAATTGTCATCAGAAGTGATAATGGAGGTGAATTTACAAGTCACAGAATAGAAGACTACTTAAGACAAAATGGAATAAAACACCAGAAAACGGTTCCATACACACCTGAACAAAATGGAGTAGCAGAAAGGAAAAACAGAACTCTAACAGAGATGATAAGATGTATGCTGACGGATTCCAAACTACCAGAGAAATATTGGGGTGAGGCAGCAATGACAGCTACTTATCTACAGAACCGACTTTTTGCAGAAAACTGATGAAAACTCCATATGAACTGTGGCAAGGTATGAAACCAAGTGTCAATCATTTAAAAGTTTTTGGATGTAAAGTTTTCATATTCATTCCAACAGAAAAACGTTCCAAACTTCAAAACAGATCCATGGAAGGAATATTTGTTGGATATAGTGAAAATTGCAAAGGATACAGAATCCTAGATCCCAAAACAGACAGAGTTACGGTGAGTAACAGTGTGACATTCATTGAAGATTTAAATGAAGATATTATGATTGCAGTTGAAACAAAAAATGAGAAAAACAATAATGACACAACTGAAGAAATATCTGATGAGAAAGAAGCAGAAGTTAATGAAGAACAAAATACTGAAAGTGAAGAATCACAACTACAAACAGACACAGAACCAAGACGTTCAATGAGAGAGAACAAAGGAAAACCACCAAAACGTCTCTCATACAAGACAAGCACAAGAAAAATCTATGAGCCTACTTCTTGGGAAGAAATATCTAAACTGCCTGTTGGAGAAGACTATGATGAGACATTTGCTCCAGTTGTCAAACACACTATCTTCAACAGAAGCAGAATATGTTGCCGCAGCACACGCGAGTCAAGAAGTACTGTGGTTAAGACAATTGTTGACAGAATTAGGACAACCCCAGTTGGCAACAACAAAACTAAAAGAGGACAATCAAGGATGTCTTGTTCTTGCTCAGATGGAAAGAGTCAATCCAAGAACCAAGCATATTGATGTGAAATATCATTTCTTGAGAGATCATCAGGAACAAGGAGTCTTGAAGTTAGAGTACTGTCCTACTGAAGAAATGACAGCAGACATTTTCACGAAGGCATTGAATGCTGATAAACATCAGAGACTAATAAAAAAGTTGGGTTTGATTGAATAAGTCCTTACTGTTGAGAAAGGGTGTTGGCATATGCAACAGATTAGGGCTTATTATAAGTGAAAGGAGGACTTTATACTAACCAGATAGCAGATGGCGAGTGTGTAAAGTCATATACTTGCTGTAATGTGGGGAGGGAAGCTCTCAGTGGTTGGTTGTTTTCTTACTTTCGGTTTTGCTTTTCTTCATGAATGTGTTGTCTTCAGTGCACGGACTGTGTGACACTGAATTGTATCTCATGTTTATCCAGTATGAAGTAAATACTGTTTACTCAAGATATCTTGCTGATTGAAGCTCTCCTAAGTACAGCGGTGACTGCAAGAAGACGCACTCTGCAACAACCCCGAAGCCTGTTTTCAACTTCCTGACCAGGCCATTTTTTTCAATTCTGACCATTGTCACTTTATGAGGTCATAACTCTGAAACGCTTCAATGGATCCTGGTGATTCTGAGAAAGTTTTCTCTTGACATATTTTACTTTATGATATTGGTAAAATTTCTTCGATTTGACTTGCATTTATTTGTGAAAAAACTGAAATTTGGCAAAACTTTGAATTAAATTGAATTTTTATGCCCTTAAATCAGAGAGATATGTCAGAAAAATTAGTTCATAAATAACATTTCCCACATGTGTACTATATATCAGCACAATTTTGGAACCAAAATATTTTTTGGTCAGGAAGTTATAAGGGTTAAAAGATGACCTGCGATTTTTCATTTTTTCACAAAAATTTAGGAAACCATTTTTTTAGGGACTACCTCACACTTGAAGTTATTTGAGGGGTCTATATAACAGAAAATACCCAAATGTGACACCATTCCAAAAACTGCACCCCTCAAGGTACTCAAAACCACATTCAAGAAGTTTATTTACCCTTCGGGTGCTTCACAGGAGCTGAAGCAATGTGGAAGGAAAAAATGAACATTTAACTTTTTAGTCACAAAAATGATCATTCAGCAACAATTTGTTTATTTTCACAAGGGTAAAAGGAGAAAATGATCAACTAAAGTTGGGGAGCAATTTCTCCTGAATATGCTGATACCCCCATATGTGGGGGAAAACCACTGTTTGGGTGCACAGCAGGGCTCTGAAGGGAAGGAGCGCCTTTTGACTTTTTGAGCGCAAAATTGGCTGGAATTGAGAGTGGACGCCATGTTGCGTTTGAAGAGCCCCTGATGTGCCTAAACATTGGAAAACCCCCACAAGTGACCCCATTTTGGAAACTAGACCCGTTTGTGAACTTATGTAGCTGTGTGGTCAGCACTTTGAACCCCCAGGTGCTTCACAGAAGTTTATAACGTACAGCCATGAAAAAAAAATCAAATTTTTTCCACAAAAATGACCTTTTAGCCCCAATTTTTTTATTTTCACAATGGTAACAGGAAAAAATAAACCACTAAAGTTGTTGCACATTTTCCCCTGAATACACCGATACCCCATATGTGGTGGAAACCCCCTGTTTGTGCACACGGCACGGCTCAGATTCCCTCAGTGGCTGAATTCGTGTCGGACGCAAGGAAGGCGTAAGCCTCCTCTGGTGAATAGCGCCTTGTTGACGAATGGGCCATTTTAATTTTTTTCCCCAATCCCCAGGGATGTGTATGTAAGCGGTGCTATTACACGTGTAATATGTGGGGCTTGTGTGTAGGGTACTCTTTATTATAACAAAACAGAGAAAAAAGAAGTAGAGAAAAATCAGATTAAAAAAAAGTTTGTATAAAATAAAACAGACGTTCACTACACTAATGCCCTCCCTATAAATTTATCTGACGCAAATTCTTTTTTACAAAAGAAAAACCAACGTCACCAACAATGTGACGTACGCTCCCCATGTGCACTTTTTATGCAAGATAAAAAAATGCTGCCTCCCTACCTATAAAACTACTCTGAATTTTTTTTTCTAAAACATGATCGGTTGTCACTAACACTGTGACGCCAGCTGTACTAACACGCTACCACTAAAACTACGCTGCATAATTTTTTTTTCTCTAAAAGAAGATTGTTCGTCACTAATGATGTGACACCGGCTACGCTTCCTTGCTATGTCTAAAATTATGCTGCAGCGATACTGATTAAAGCGCTGAGGACACAGGAAGAGCACGATTGCTCTGAGCTGGACGCCACACACAGGAAAAAAGCGCAAAAAAAGTGCGCTAAAAATTCAATCGGACCGGGGGACATCACCAAATAGTGACGCCGGCTACACTACTTTGCTACGTCTAAAACTACACTATACTAACTACGATTATTTTTTTCTAAAAAACCTTGGACGTCGCTTAGACTGCAAAGTCCGCTACACTAACTAGCTGAAAAAGAAAAATTCCCATGGCGCAGGGTCTGATCAGCAGCGATACTGATCAAAGTGCTGCGGACACAGGAAGAACACGAATGCTCTGCGCGGGACAACGTGAAAAGGAAAAAAAGCGCAAAAAAAGTGCACAAAAAAATCAATTGGAGGGAGGAGAGGGGGGTACTGGAAAAGGAAGGGGGGATGGGAAATAGGACGTCAAACACTGATGCTCGCTACGGTACTTTGCTGAGCCTGAAACTACACTGTACTAACTACGATTATTATTTTTTCTAAAAAGAAAAAAATCAGACTTCGCTTAGACTGCAAAGTCTGCTACGTTAACTAGATAAAAAAAGAAAACGTCCTGTGGCGCAGTCTCTGATCAGCAGCGATACTGATCAAAGCGCTGCGGACACAGGAAGAGCACGAATGCTCTGCGCGGGACGCCACACACAGGAAAAAAAGCGCAAAAAGGTGCTCAAAAAATCAATTGGAGGGAGGAAAGGGAGAGGGTACTGGAACAGGGATGGGGGATGGGAAAGGGGTGGGGGAGGTGCTGCTGCTGCTGTGATCACAGGAGTCAAACAGCAGGCAGATGGCAGCAGAGAGCAGATCGCAGATCAGCACAGGAAGGCAAGGAGATCGCAGGGACGATCGCACTGGCCACCAATGGAATCTTTTCTCGGGTACTCAGAGGGGCTTAGGCCACCGCTCTGCACGCCAAATCTGAGGTAAAGATAGCGTGCAGGGCGGTGATTGCTATTTTAAATTAACCCCTTTGGTGCTGATTGGCTAGAAGCTATTGTTCAGCCAATCAGCGCCATAGGGGTTAATCAGGTGAGGTGACGTGGTGATCACCCCACCTACTGTGACGGCTGTGATTGGTGCTACGTCACACAGCACCAATCACAACCTTTCACATGCTTTTTTTTTTTTACAACTTTATTGTCAGCTTTGCTGTGGTTGACTGGTGAGAGTTCACCAGCCAATCATAGCGATCACTGATGCGGGGGGGGGGGGGGCAGATCAGCCCCTCGTGGTGACATGCCAGGATGGTCTGCTGTTAGAAACAGCAGCCATCCTCACCCGGTCACCGCTCGATGCAGTGCGGTAACCGCAAATAGCAGCACCGTAGTAGTACTGCGGTTTGTGGGAACGCAGTTCCCGCAAAGCAGTACTAGTATGACGCATGTCAGGAAGGGGTTAAAAAAATCTTTACTTACAGGGCAGATATTTTAAACTGTGTTTTTTCTGCCACACAGATCACCTATCATTGTGCTCAAAATTGTGCTATTTCAGGGCTCCATTGAACATTTTTTGCTGTGTCGTAGCCTACTTATTGAAACAATTTTGCCTTAAAAAAATACAGGCCAGATAATTTGAAGTCTGGTATCTCCGTCGCATACCTCACCTATCCGGGTGCTAAAAATTGGGGAATTTTTTGTGCTCCGTTGAACTTTTTTTGCTGTGTCTCAGTCTAGTTATTGACACAATTTTGCTTTGAAAAAAATTCCAGGCCAGATAATTAAAAGTGGGGCATCTCCGTCACAGGCCTCACCTATCTGTGTGCTAAAAATTGGAGCATTTTTGGGGCTCAGTTGAACTGTTGTTTCTCTGTCTTAGCCTAGTTATTGACACAATTTTGCTGTTAAAAAAAATCCAGGCCAGATCATTAAAAGTGGGGGATCTCCGTCATAGGCCTCACATATCTGTGTGCTAAAAATTGGGGCATTTTTGGGGCTCAGTTGAACTGTTGTTTCTGTGTCTTAGCCTAGTTATTGACACAATTTTGCTGTTAAAAAAAATCCAGGCCAGATCATTAAAAGTGGGGGATCTCCGTCATAGGCCTCACATATCTGTGGGCTAAAAATTGCAGCATTTTTGGGGCTCAATTTAACTGTTGTTGCTGTGTCTTAGCCTAGTTATTGACACAATTTTACTGTTAAAAAAAACCCAGGCCACAAATTAAAAGTGGAGGATCTCCATCACAGGCATCACCTATCTGTGGGCTAAAAATTTGGGCATTTTTGGGGCTCAATTGAACTGTTGTTTATGTGTCTTAGCCTAGTTATTGACACAATTTTGCTGTTTCAAAAATAATCCAGGCCAGATAATTAAAAGTGGAAGATCTCAGTCACAGACCTCACTGGCCGCAGACAGAAGACGGGCAACCGTTCCCCGTAACACCAACTCGACGGAAGTTGCCATTACAAGTGTTAGGTCTTGCGGAGTCTGGTTGTTTTTAAAGACTCTGCCTATAACCCCAAACAGGTAATTTGCACCACCTGCCATGCCCGCATCAGCAGGGGTAGCAAAACTACCAGTCTGACCACCACCAGCATGATCAGGCATATGGCATCAAGACACCCTACTTTGCGGGCCGAACCCCAGGGTCCAGGAACACTGTTTGCGGATGACACCACTGCTTCTCCCACTGTTGTGCATGTTGTCCATGGTCCCTGTGAAGTTGCCTCCTGTCCTGCACCTCCTGTTGTTGCACACACTCAACTAGCACCATCATCAAGCATGTCCACATCCTTGTCCCAGCAAAGCGTCCATTTGTCCATACCCCAGTCATTGGAACGCAAGCGGAAATATGCTGCCAACACCCAACAGGCCACCCTACTAAATTCACCCATTTCTCATCTGCTTGCGCTCAAAATGTAGCATTTTAGGCTCATGGAGACAGAAGCTTTGTGCAACCTGATGGTGGCGGCCATCCCAAAGTACTCGGTTCCCAGACACCACTATTTCTCCCGGTGTTCTGTCCCAGCATTACACAAGCACATGTCCCAAAATATTAGCCATGCCCTCAACAATGCTGTTACTGGGAAAGTCCACCTAACCAAGGACATGTGGACAAGTGCTTGTGGGCAGGGAGGATACATCTCGCTGATGGCACACTAGGTTAACATAGTGGAAGCCGGGACCCAGTCATATCTTGGGATGGAACACGCACTCCTGACGCTGAGGATTGCGGGCCCTACATCAATTAGGGTTGCCGCCACAGTCTACAGCTCCTGCACCTCCTCCTCCTCCTCCTCTTCAACCTCTATCTCCAAAATGAACACATCAGTCACACGCTGGCCATCCCAAGGTTCTCGGTCCCCAGACACCACTATTTATCCTGGTGTGCCGTCCTGGCATTACACAGGCATGTGTCCCACAACATTAGCAGTGCCCTCAACAATGTTCCAACTGGGAAAGTCCACCTAACCACAGACACTTGATCAAATGCTTGTTGTGAGCAGAGACAGTGCATCTCACTGATGGTACACTGGGTTGACATAGTGCAAGCAGGGACACAGTCGGACCTAGGAATGGAACAAGTCCTCCCGACACCAATGATTGCGGGCCCTACATCAATCAGGGTTGCCCCCACAGTCTACAGATCCTGCACCTCCTCCTCCTCTTCAGCCTCCATCTCCGAAATGACCACATCAGTCACAAGTAGTGTTGAGCATTCCGATACCGCAAGTATCGGGTATCGGCCGATATTTGCGGTATCGGAATTCTGATACCGAATTCCGATACTTCCCGCGTATCGGATACCGGAATCGGAAGTTCCCAGAATTCAAACTGAACGCAGCAGCCAATGAGGAATGATTGGAAGTGTGGGCACATCCTGTTTAGCATGGTGGGCATGTAAGTACTGGCAAGGCTGTGATTGGCTGCTGAAATGATGTCACTCTGCACTATAAAAAACGCTGCCGCCATTTTGCGCTAACTCTGCTGTGATTTCAGTTAGGGACAGGACGCTGTGTTCTAACTGAGGGCCAGTTGAGATAGCTAATTGCTTTATTTTCCTTTCCAAAGGCTAATTTAGCAAAACGCTGTGTGTTCTTCACTGTTCACCTTGCTCTTGCCTTGCAGCGCTGTTTTAACAGCGTTCTGCAAGGTCTCTGTGTGTGTGTGTGTGTGCAGCTCACTCTGTAGTCTGTGTGCAGCCATATACCCGGTTGTATTCAGCTCAGGGGGGGTTCACACTGCCTCACACAGTTGTCCTTTTTTGCTCATAGTGCAGCCTGCTGCACATTTTTTCTCAAATTTCCTATAAGTGTTTTTCCACCCGTCTCCAGCTAAATTGTGGAAAACACTACATAGGATAACCTAGAGGGGGGTTTTTGGGCCTTGCTGCGCCGTTTACGGCTGTCTGCACGGTCTCCGTGTGAGCCCAGCTCGCCCTGTAGTCTGTGTGCAGCCATAGCCGGTTGGATTCAGCTCAGGGTTCGTTACTGCCTCATACCTTGAGAAAAATTTTCCTTTTTTTCAAATACAGGTCCTTCTCAAAAAATTAGCATATAGTGTTAAATTTCATTATTTACCATAATGTAATGATTACAATTAAACTTTCATATATTATAGATTCATTATCCACCAACTGAAATTTGTCAGGTCTTTTATTGTTTTAATACTGATGATTTTGGCATACAACTCCTGATAACCCAAAAAACCTGTCTCAATAAATTAGCATATTTCACCCATCCAATCAAATAAAAGTGTTTTTTAATAACAAACAAAAAAACCATCAAATAATAATGTTCAGTTATGCACTCAATACTTGGTCGGGAATCCTTTGGCAGAAATGACTGCTTCAATGCGGCGTGGCATGGAGGCAATCAGCCTGTGACACTGCTGAGATGTTATGGAGGCCCAGGATGCTTCAATAGCGGCCTTAAGCTCATCCAGAGTGTTGGGTCTTGCGTCTCTCAACTTTCTCTTCACAATATCCCACAGATTCTCTATGGGGTTCAGGTCAGGAGAGTTGGCAGGCCAATTGAGCACAGTAATACCATGGTCAGTAAACCATTTACCAGTGGTTTTGGCACTGTGAGCAGGTGCCAGGTCGTGCTGAAAAATGAAATCTTCATCTCCATAAAGCATTTCAGCCGATGGAAGCATGAAGTGCTCCAAAATCTCCTGATAGCTAGCTGCATTGACCCTGCCCTTGATGAAACACAGTGGACCAACACCAGCAGCTGACATGGCACCCCACACCATCACTGACTGTGGGTACTTGACACTGGACTTCAGGCATTTTGGCATTTCCTTCTCCCCAGTCTTCCTCCAGACTCTGGCACCTTGATTTCCGAATGACATGCAAAATTTGCTTTCATCAGAAAAAAGTACTTGGGACCACTTAGCAACAGTCCAGTGCTGCTTCTCTGTAGCCCAGGTCAGGCGCCTCTGCCGCTGTTTATGGTTCAAAAGTGGCTTTACCTGGGGAATGCGGCACCTGTAGCCCATTTCCTGCACACGCCTGTGCACGGTGGCTCTGGATGTTTCCACTTCTCCACAATCTTCCTCAGGGTCCGGTCTCCTCTTCTCGTTGTACAGCGTTTTCTGCCACATTGTTTCCTTCCAACAGACTTATCATTGAGGTGCCTTGATACAGCACTCTGGGAACAGCCTATTTGTTGAGAAATTTCTTTCTGGGTCTTACCCTCTTGCTTGAGGGTGTCAATGATGGTCTTCTTGACATCTGTCAGGTCGCTAGTCTTACCCATGATGGGGGTTTTGAGTAATGAACCAGGCAGGGAGTTTATAAAAGCCTCAGGTATCTTTTGCATGTGTTTAGAGTTAATTAGTTGATTCAGAAGATTAGGGTAATAGGTCGTTTAGAGAACCTTTTCTTGATATGCTAATTTATTGAGACAGGTTTTTTGGGTTATCAGGAGTTGTATGCCAAAATCATCAGTATTAAAACAATAAAAGACCTGACAAATTTCAGTTGGTGGATAATGAATCTATAATATATGAAAGTTTAATTGTAATCATTACATTATGGTAAATAATGAAATTTAACACTATATGCTAATTTTTTGAGAAGGACCTGTAGTGCAACCTGTTTAAAATTTAAAAAAAAAAATTCCTATTAGTGTTTTTCCACCCGTCTCCAGCTAAATTGTGGAAAAACACTACATAGGATAACCTAGAGGGTTTTTTTGGGCCTTGCAGCGCCGTTTACGGCTGTCTGCACGGTCTCTGTGTGAGCGCAGCTCGCCCTGTAGTCTGTGTGCAGCCAAAGCCGGTTGGATTCAGCTCAGGGTGCGTTACTGCCTCATACCTTGAAAAAAAATTTCCTTTTTTTCAAATAGTGCAGCCTGTTTAAACTTTAAAAAAAAAAATCCCTATTAGTGTTTTTCCACCCGTCTCCAGCTAAATTGTGGAAAAACACTACATAGGCTAACCTAGAGGGTTTTTTTTGGGCCTTGCAGCGCCGTTTACGGCTGTCTGCACGGTCTCTGTGTGAGCGCAGCTCGCCCTGTAGTCTGTGTGCAGCCATAGCCTGTTGGATTCAGCTCAGGGTGCGTTACTGCTTCATACCTTGAAAAAAAATTTCATTTTTTTCAAATAGTGCAGCCAGTTTAAAATTAAAAAAAAAAATTCCCTATTAGTGTTTTTCCACCCGTCTCCAGCTAAATTGTGGAAAAACACTACATAGGATAACCTATAGGGTGTTTATTGGGCCTTGCAGCGCCGTTTACGGCTGTCTGCACAGTCTCTGTGTGAGCGCAGCTCGCCCTGTAGTCTGTGTGCAGCCATAGCCGGTTGGATTCAGCTCAGGGTGTGTTACTGCCTCATACCTTGAAAAAAAATTTCCTTTTTTTCAAATAGTGCAGCCTGTTTAAAATTTAAAAAAAAAATTCCCTATTAGTGTCTTTCCGCCCGTCTCCAGCTAAATAGTGGGAAAACACTACATAGGATAACCTAGAGGAGGTTTTTTGGGCCTTGCAGCGCCGTTTACGGCTGTCTGCACGGTCTCCGTGTGATTTAAACTAGCTCTGTAGCCCGATCTGCAAAAAAAAAAAAAGTAAAGTTCACCAAACACAACTTAACACTTGTGTAGGCCACATTTCAAAAATAATAAAGTTTAGTCCACACTTTACAACATTAGTGTTTCTTACACCTGTTAGGAGGAGCATTTCAGGAATAAGCACACTAAGGCCTTAGTACTTTTCTGCTTATCTTTATCTGTCAACCAAGATGAAGAGGGCAGGGAGTAAGGCACGTGGGCGTGGGCGCGGAGCAGGGAGAGGAGCAGGGAGAGGACGTGGTGATTCTGTGCCTGCTGCGGGCGCCGGTGACTCGTCGTCACTCAGTTTCAGCAGGGAACAGTCCTTCATGCGCAGCTTTGTCGGAGAGCGCAGTGCACCGCTGCTGCATGAAGACCAAATTGAAGCCGTTGTCGGGTGGATGGCAGCTAACGCCTCCGCATCGACTTCAGTTAGTGCCACATCCTCTCAGGCACAGACCACTGGAGAGCAGCCATCTGTCTCTTCACCACCTGCCAAATTGGCCAGGCAGTCAGAGAGCCCAGGACAGGAGCCGTCTCTACTTCTGTTCTCTGAATCTCTTGGCTTGGAAACAGGGGGCCAGCCAAGCAGCATTGGAGAAATGGAAGAAGAGGCAGTGTGCAGTGATGCCCAACAGCTTTGTCTCTCTGACTCTGAAGAGGCGGGTGGGCCAGTGCCTCCGGTGACCACAGCGCAGTACGCATCTGATGATGAAACTCAGGTGCCGCTTTCTGGTGCGTACTGTGCTGCCGAGACTACCCAGGAGGAGCAGTTGGTGGCAGAGGGTAGTGGAGATGATGAGGTCATTGACCCATCGTGGCGTGAGGAACAGGAAGGTGGTGGGAGCAGCTCTGAGGAAGAGATTCCCCTTACGGGCCAAAGAGGGAGAGGGAGGGGGAAGACTGCGGAGCCTGTAGCCTCCAGTTTGGCACCCGTTAGGAGCCTGTCTCTTTCCAAAGCCAAAAAGTGCGCTCCCAAGACTTGCAGTGCCTGGTCCTTTTTTGACACAGTTGCAGATGACATTTGTTTTGTCAAATGCAAGCTGTGTCATCAGAAAGTAAAAAGAGGGAAAAATGTCAGCAACCTCAATACCACAAATATGTGGAAACATGTGCGGACCAGGCACGCGGTGGAGTTACAGAAACAGACTGAAGATGTAGGCCAACCAACAGCGGCAGCTACCACCTCTTCAGCTCGTGTTGCCTCTTCCTCCAGCTCACGCACAGCTGGTTTGGCTTCCTCCCAGGATCGCCATGGAAGAACCTCTGGCACTGTTGTCCAGAGACCTTGTGTAATTCCACCCACAGCACCACCTTCCCAGTCATCCTCACACTCCCAGTCTACTCTACAGCCATTGGTAGTACAGGCATGGGAGAAAAGGCGGGCATTCTCGGCCAACCACCCCCGAGCACAGGCTCTGAATGCAGGCATTGCCAAACTGTTGTCCCTGGAAATGCTCTCGTTCAGGCTGGTGGAGACTGACAGCTTCCGTGACTTGATGGCATTGGCAGTCCCACAGTACAAGGTGCCCAGCCGCTTTTACTTCAGCAGGCAAGCTGTGCCTGCCCTGCACAGGCATGTTGAGGGAAACATAAAACATGCGCTACTGAACGCCGTCAGTAGCAAGGTCCACCTCACCACCGACGCGTGGACCAGTCAGCATGGACAGGGGCGATACGTTTCCCTCACTGCCCATTGGGTTAATGTTGTTGAGCCAGGTACAGATCGTGCGAGTGGCGCAGGACGTGTCCTGCCCACTCCAAGGATTGCAGGAATCCAGTCTGTACGCATTGACTCCTCCTCTTACACAAGTTCCTCAGAATCAACTCTGCAGGAGCCGTCACAGTCCACCTCCACATGGACCCGTGAACGGTTACCTATGACCGACATGAGCACAGCTGTGGCCAAACGTCAGCAGGCCGTCTTGAAACTTGTTTCATTGGGGAATCGAAGCCACACAGCGCAGGAGCTCTGGAATGCCATCAAGCAGGAGAGCGATGTGTGGTTACTGCCAACGAATCTCCAGCCAGGCATGGTAGTGTGTGACAATGGCCGAAATCTGGTGGCAGCTTTGGCCCTTGGCAACCTCACTCACATCCCATGTCTGGCACATGTGCTCAATTTGGTTGTGCAGAGTTTTCTGAGGGACTATCCGGATCTTGATGCCCTGCTGCACAAGGTCCGCCTAGAGTGTGCTCACTTGCGGCGTTCCAGCTTGGCCAGATCCCGCATTGCTGCTCTGCAGCGCCGATTCCGCCTTCCGGAACACCGCATCATATGTGACCTACCTACCCAGTGGAATTCCACGTTACATATGTTGGAGCGGTTGTGTGAGCAGCAGCAAGCAGTTATGGAGTACCAGCTGCATCAGGCGCAAAGAAGTCGCAGTCAGCGCCGATCAGACTTCACAACCACAGAGTGGGCCACTATGAATGACGTCTGCCAGGTTTTGCGTCCTTTTGATTATTCCACGCGGATGGCAAGTGCAGATGATGCACTAGTCAGCATGACTGTCCCCCTTATCTGCCTGCTTCAGCAAACTTTGCAAGGGTTAAGGGATGATGTGGTGGAAGAGGTGGAGGATGAGGAGTCACCTTTTCCATCAGCTTCTGGAGAGTCAGCGCCACGTGGTTCCTCACAAAGGGGTACGCAGGGGACAATTTGTGAGGAGGATGGGGATGAGTCAATGGAGGAGGAAGAGCTCTGTCCAGAGGAGGGAGCGACACAATTGTCCAGTGGTCAGTGTGTACAGCGAGGGTGGGGTGATGACGAGCGGGCAGAGATCATGTCTCAAGCAGGGGACAGCGTTTCTGGGCCAGTTGGCACTCTGCAGCACATGGTGGATTTCATGCTGCAGTGCCTGAGGAACGACCGCCACATCGACCACATTCTCAACATGCCTGATTATTGGGTGTTCAACCTCCTCGATCCTCGCTACCGGGACAACGTCCAAAACCTCATCCCAGCGTTGACCCGGGAGCGTAAATTGCGGGAGTACCACGACACACTGGTGAATTCCATCATCTTCTCCTGTCCAACTGAGAGGAGTGCTGCTAGTGCTTTACAAAGCAGCTCAGTGTGTCGAGGCAGTGGGGGAGGCTCTGCCCAAAGAGGGAGCAGAAGCAGTGCCTCTGCCCAAGGCAAGCCCAGTATGGCACAACTCTGGCACACTTTTGTGTGCCCGCCCCAAATGTCTACACCATCACCGGCGGCTCCAGTCAGCAGGAGGCAACGGTTCCGTCAGATGGTGACAGACTACATGGCTTGCCCTCTTACTGTACTCCCAGACGGCTCTTCCCCGTTCAAGTTTTGGGTCTCTAAGCTGGATACATGGCCAGAGCTAAGCCAGTATGCATTGGAGGTGCTGGCTTGCCCTGCGGTTAGTGTCTTATTCGAACGTGTCTTTAGTGCCGCAGGTGGTGTACTAACAGACCGTCGCATGCGACTGTCCTCCGATAACGTTGACCGGCTTACTTTCCTGAAAATGAACCAGGCCTGGATCTCGCAGGAATTTGCCACTCCTCTGCCTGATTAAGTAATTGGGTGTCATCCAGGTCTCCTGCTGTGTTCATCTTTCTACCACCTGAACTGCTATTCCTGGGCTCCAACACCGCCAGTTGCGGCTCAGAAGTGCAGGCTGCACAGTAAAAACATACGACCCAGTGTTATTGGGTTTCAGTAACGTCAGCTGATCCCCAGCTGTGTAGCCGGCAATGTGTCCTGCGACCGCCACGCTGGCACAACAACCTAAATGTAAGGGAACCTGTCCCCCCCCCCCCGTCGTTTGTTACTGAAAGAGCCATCTTGTGCAGCAGTAATGCTGCACAAGGAAAAGGTAGCTCTTTTGGTTTAGCTCCTTGCACATGCGGAACTTAACACTTATAAAATGTGTTCACTGATACCGTTATACCGTCCCGGAGCTGGGACTTTCTTTCGTAATGTGACGCAGCACAGCCGTCATTCCTACCCCCTTGGTGCCATGCGCTGCCTCCTCAGCATTGTTTTAAGCTGTCACGGAGCCTGCGCTGTTCTGTTATCCCTTGGGCATGCCCTATTTGCGCTGCCTGTCTTCTGACATAATTTGGTGTCAGGCGCTGGCTGCGCCTGTGCGGCCACGCTGCCCGAGATCCCGCCTCGCAGTGTCTTCTGATTGAGTCACACTGCGGGCCTGGGATCCATGGGCATGCGCAGTGCATATCTTCCCCTCGGGCTCTCGCTCATTTCCCTCCGCCTTCTTTAGACTGTGCGCTGTCAGCTGATCCCTAATAGCATGCCACGGCCGTGACACCGCACAGTCTGAAGAAGAGGGAAGGAGGGGAGTGAGAGTCGAGTATATGCACTGTGCATGCCCATGGATCCAAGGCCCGCAGTGGGATTACGTTAGACGAGACTGCGAGGTGGGATCTGGAGCAGCGTGGACGCACAGGCACTGACAGCCTGACACCAAATTATGTCAGAAGACAGGCAGCGCTAATTGGGCATGGCCAAGGGCTAACAGAACAGCGCAGGCTCCGTGACAGCTTAAAACAACGCTGAGGAGGCAGCGCACGGCACCAAGGGGATAGGAATGACAGCTGTGCTGTGTCCCATTATGAAGGAAATTCGCACCTCCGGACGGTTGAACGGTATAAGGGGACACATTATTAGTGTTTACTTCAGTGTTTGCAAGGAGCATAATTAAAAGAGCAACCTTTTCCTTTTGCATCCTTAGTGCTGCACAAGATGGCTCTTTCAGCTACAAACGTCTTGGGGGGGGTTAAAGGTTCCCTTTCAACTTGCTCCAATCAGGCTTCGGCCTACACTCTGTTCCTCTGCTCCTCCTGCTGACCCTGGGCTCTAACACCGCCAGTTGGTGCCTGGAAGTGCTGTGTGCACAGTTAACAGTCGCTCCTCTGTTATTGGGGTTCAGTAACGTCAGCTGATCCCCAGCTGTGTGTGCGGCAATACCTCCAATCTGCTCCTCCTGCTGTCCCTGGGCTCTAACACCGCCAGTTGGTGCCTGGAAGTGCTGTGTGCACAGTTAACAGTCGCTCCTCTGTTATTGGGGTTCAGTAACGTCAGCTGATCCCCAGCTGTGTGTGCGGCAATACCTCCAATCTGCTCCTCCTGCTGTCCCTGGGCTCTAACACCGCCAGTTGGTGCCTGGAAGTGCTGTGTGCACAGTTAACAGTCGCTCCTCTGTTATTGGGGTTCAGTAACGTCAGCTGATCCCCAGCTGTGTGCGGCAATACCTCCAATCTGCTCCTCCTGCCGTCCCTGGGCTCTAACACCGCCAGTTGGTGCCTGGAAGTGCTGTCTGCACAGTCAACAGTCGCTCCTCTGTTATTGGGGTTCAGTAACGTCAGCTGATCCCCAGCTGTGTATCCGGCAACGTGTCATGCGACCGCCACGCTGGCACAACTAAAATGTAAGGGGACCTGTCCCCCCCCCGCCCCCAGGCGTTTGTTACTGAAAGAGCCACCATGTGCAGCACTAATACTGCACAAGGGAAGGGTCGCTCTGGAAATTATGCTCCTTGCAAACGCTGAACTACACACTCATGTAATGTGTCCCCTCACACCGTCCAACCGTCCCGGAGGTGGGACTTACCTTTGTAATGTGACGCAGCACAGCCGTCATTGCTACCCCTTGCCACCGTGCGCTGGCTCCTTAGCGTTGTTTGATTCCGTCATGGACCCTGCACTGTTATGTTATCCCTTGGCCATGCACAGTTTGCGCTGCCCGTCCTCTGACATCATTTGTTGTCGTCCTGGCTGCGCCTGTGCGTCCACGCTGCCCGAAATCCCACCTCGCAGTGTCGTCTAATGTGATCCCACAGTGGGCCTGGTATCCATGGCCATGCGCAGTGCATATACTAGCCTCTCACTCCCCTTCTTCACGCTTCTTCAGACTAGGCGGCGTCAGCTGATCCCTAATAGCATGCCACGGCCGTGACGCCGCACAGTCTGAAGAAGCAGGAAGGAGGTGAGTGAGAGGCGATGATATGCACTGCGCATGCCCATGGATCCCTGGCCCGCAGTGGGACTACATTAGATGACACTGCAAGGTTGGATCTCGGGCAGCTTGGACGCACAGGCACTGCCAGCCTGACACCTACATGATGTCAGAAGACGGGCACCGCTAACTGTGCATGGCCAAGGGATAACATTACAGCGCGGGCTCCGTGACAGAACCAAACAACGTTGAGGAGGTGGTGCCCGGCACCAAGGGGGTTGGAATGACGGCTGTGCTGTGTCACATTACAAAGGAAAGTCCCACTTCCGGGACGGTTTGACAGTGTGAGGGGACACATTATATGAGTGTGTACTTCAGCGTTTGCAAGGAGCATAATTTTCGGAGCCACCATTTTCCATGTGCAGTATTACTGCTGTACAAGATGGCTCTTTCAGCAACAAATGCCTGGGGGGGGGGTTAAAGGTTCCCTTTCAACTTGCTCCACTGCAGGCTTCGGCCTACACTCTGCTCCTCTTTGATTCCCTGGGTTTCAACACTGTCAGTTGCCACCTGGAAGTGTTGTCTACACAGAAAAAACACTAGGTGATGTGTCAGTGGGGTTCAGCACCGCCAGCTGTTCCCCTGCTGTGTAGTCGGCAATGTGTCCAGCACAAGCCACGCTGGCACAACAGAACAAAAGCTGCCACCAGTGCAGGCTTCGGCCTACACTCTGCTCCTCTCCTCCTCCTGCTGACCCTGGGCTTAAACATCGCTAGTTTTTCCCCGGAAGTGCTAGCTGCACAGAGAAAAACACCAGCCAATTTGTTAGTGGGGTTCAGCAACGCCAGCTGTTCCCCTGCTGTGTAGCCGGCAATGTGACCTGCAAACGCCACGCAGCCACATGAACTGAAATTAAAGGGAACCTGGCCCCACCCCCCCAGGTGTTTCTATGTATAACAGCCACCTAGTACTGCAGTACTGCTGCATTTGTACAAGGTGGCTGATTTTTTATCCTTGCCCACGTAGAATTAAACACGTAAAATATGTGTCTCATTACAGACCATTACAATGTCCCTGAGGTGTGACTTTCCTTTTTAATGACACGCACCACCCCCATTGGTAGCGCTGCCCGTCTTCTGACATCATTGGTTGGCTGCCTGTGCCTGTGCGTCCGTCCTGCCCGACACAACCCCCCTCGTTTCATATATTTTGGCTGCGAGGGTGTGATTGATGGGCATGTGCAGTGCATATTCATGTCCATCGGTAACCGCAACGGCCGACATGAAATGAGGTCAGAAGACAGGAAGCGCTCACAGCGCATGGCCAAGGGATAACAAGAGCGCAGACTCCTGTACAGCAAATAACAACGCTCAGGAAGCTGCGCCCATGCACCAAGGTGTTATTTTCGACACCTGGGCTGCTATTCTTTAAAAAGACAAGTCACGCTTCCACTACTGTTTTACAGTAGAATGGGCCAAATAGTGTACGTGTTTTATTCAGCGTGTGCAAGCAGAAAAATTAAGAGAGCAACCTTTTACTTGTGCAGCATTAATGCTGCACAAGGTGTGGCTCTTGTACCTTGCAACACCTGAGGGGGGGTTAAAGGTTACCTTTGAAATTGGTTCAACTAGGCTTCGGCCTACACTCTGCTCCTCTCCTCCTCCTGCTGACCCTGGGCTATAACACCGCCAGTTGTAGCCTGGAAGTGCTAGGTGCACAGAGAAAAACACCCGCCAATGTGTTAGTGGGGTTCAGCACCGCCAGCTGTTCCCCTGCTGTGTAGCCGGCATCGTGTCCAGCACAAGCCACGCTGGCACAACTGACCAAAAGCTGCCACCAGTGCAGGCTTCGGCCTACACTCTGCTCCTCTCCTCCTCCTGCTGCCCCTGGGCTCAAACACCACTAGTTTTTGCCCGGAAATGCGAGCTGCACAGAGAAAAAAAGCAGCCAATGTGTTTGTGGGGTTCAGCACCGCCAGCTGTTCCCCTGCTGTGTAGCCTGCATCGTGTCCAGCACAAGCCACGCTGGCACAACTGACCAAAAGCTGCCACCAGTGCAGGCTTCGGCCTACACTCTGCTCCTCTCTTCCTGCTGACCCTGGGCTCTAACACCGCTAGTTTTTGCCCGGAATTGCTAGCTGCACAGAGAAAAACACCAGCCAATCTGTTAGTGGGGTTCAGCACCGCCAGCTGTTCCCCTGCTGTGTAGCCGGCAACGTGGCAAGCACATGAACTGAAATTGAAGTGAGCCTGTCCCCCACCCCCAGGTGTTTCTATGTATAACAGCCACCTTGTACAGCAGTACTGCTGCATTTGTACAAGGTGGCTGACTTTTTCTCCTTGCCCACGTGGAACTCAACACGTACAAAATGTGTCTCATTGAGACCATTCAACTGTCCCTGAGGTGTGACTTTCCTTTCTAATGATACGCAGCACCACCCTTGGTAGCGCTGCCCGTCTTCTGACATCATTGGTTGGCTGCCTGTGCCTGTGCGTCCGCCCTGCCCAACACAACGCCCCTCGTTGTCTCATATATTTTGGCTGCGAGGGTGTTATTGATGGGCATGTGCAGTGCATATGTTTGCCTGTCTTAACTCATCTCCTTCCGCCTTCTTCAGACTGTGCGGCCTCCTGGCCGTGGTAGGCGATAAGGGATCAGCTGAGGCCGCCCAGTCTGAAGCAGGTGTAAGGACATGTGTGAGCGGCAAACATATTTACTGCACAAGGCCACGAATCCCAGCCACGCAGTGTGATTTTTTGAAAACACACTGCGGGCCTGGGATTCATATCCATTGCTAACCGCAACGGCCAACATGAAATGAGGTGAGAAGACAGGCAGCGCTCACAGCGCATGGCCAAGGGATCACAATAGCGCAGACTCCTGTACAGCTAATAACAACGCTCAGGAATCTGCGCCCAGCACCTAGGTGTAAATTTTGACACCTGTGCTGCGTCTCCTTAAAAAGACAAGTCACGCCTCCACTACTGTTAGACAGTATAATGGGCTAAATAGTGTACGTGTTTTATTCAGCGTGTGCAAGGAGCAAACTAAATAGAGCAACCTTTTACTTGTGCAGCATTAATGCTGCACAAGGTGTGGCTCTTGTACCTTGCAACACCTGAGGGGGGGTTAAAGGTTACCTTTGAAATTTGTTCAACTAGGCTTCGGCCTACACTCTGCTCCTCTCCTCCTCCTGCTGACCCTGGGCTCTAACACCGCTAGTTTTTGCCCGGAAATGCGAGCTTCACAGAGAAAAACAACAGCCAATGTGTTAGTGGGGTTCAGCACTGCCAGCTGTTCCCCTGCTGTGTAGCCGGCATCGTATCCAGCACAAGCCACGCTGGCACAACCGACCAAAAGCTGCCACCAGTGCAGGCTTCGGCCTACACTTTGCTCCTCTCCTTCTCCTGCTGACCCTGGGCTCTAACACCGCCAGGTTTTGCCCGGAAATGCGAGCTTCACAGAGAAAAACAACAGCCAATGTGTTAGTGGGGTTCAGCACCGCCAGCTGTTACCCTGCTGTGTAGCCGGCATCGTGTCCAGCACAAGCCACGCTGGCACAACCGACCAAAAGCTGCCACCAGTGCAGGCTTCGGCCTACACTTTGCTCCTCTCCTTCTCCTGCTGACCCTGGGCTCTAACACCGCCAGGTTTTGCCCGGACATGCGAGCTGCACAGAGAAAAACACCAGTCAATGTGTCAGTGGGGTTCAGCAACGCCAGCTGTTCCCCTGCTGTGTAGCTGGCAACGTGTCCTGCAAACGCCAAGCAGGCGCATGAACTGAAATTGAAGGAAGCCTGCCCCCCACCCCCAGGTGTTTCTATGTATAACAGCCAACTTGTACAGCAGTACTGCTGCATTTGTACAAGGTGGCTGACTTTTTCTCCTTGCCCACGTTTAATTAAACACGTACTAAATGTGTCTCATTGAGACCATTCCACTGTCCCTGAGGTGTGACTTTCCTTTCTAATGATACGCAGCACCACCCTTGGTAGCGCTGCCCGTCTTCTGACATCATTAGTTAGCTGGCTGCGCCTGTGCGTCTGCTCTGCTCGAAACAACGCCCCTCGGTGTCTTATTTTTTTGGACAGCGAGGGTGTGATTGATGGGCATGTGCAGTGCATATGTTTGCCTGTGTTCACTCATCTCCTTCCGCCTTCTTCAGACTGGGTGGCCTCATGGCCGCGGCATGCGATAAGGGATCAGATGAGGCCGCCCAGTCTGAAGCAGGTGTAAGGACATGTGTGAGCGGCAAACATATTTACTGCACAAGGCCACGAATCCCAGCCACGCAGTGTGATTTTTTGAAAACACACTGTGGGTCTGGGATTCATGTCCATCGCTAACCGCAACGGCCGACATGAAATGAGGTCAGAAGACAGGAAGCGCTCACAGCGCATGGCCAAGGGATAACAAGAGCGCAGACTCCTGTACAGCAAATAACAACGCTCAGGAAGCTGCGCCCATGCACCAAGGTGTTATTTTCGACACCAGGGCTGCTTTTCTTTAAAAAGACAAGTCACGCCTCCACTACTGTTTTACAGTAGAATGGGCCAAATAGTGTACGTGTTTTATTCAGCGTGTGCAAGCAGAAAAATTAAGAGAGCAACCTTTTACTTGTGCAGCATTAATGCTGCACAAGGTGTGGCTCTTGTACCTTGCAACACCTGAGGGGGGTTAAAGGTTACCTTTGAAATTGGTTCAACTAGGCTTCGGCCTACACTCTGCTCCTCTCCTCCTCCTGCTGACCCTGGGCTATAACACCGCCAGTTGTAGCCTGGAAGTGCTAGGTGCACAGAGAAAAACACCCGCCAATGTGTTAGTGGGGTTCAGCACCGCCAGCTGTTCCCCTGCTGTGTAGCCGGCATCGTGTCCAGCACAAGCCACGCTGGCACAACTGACCAAAAGCTGCCACCAGTGCAGGCTTCGGCCTACACTCTGCTCCTCTCCTCCTCCTGCTGCCCCTGGGCTCAAACACCGCTAGTTTTTGCCCGGAAATGCGAGCTGCACAGAGAAAAAAAACAGCCAATGTGTTTGTGGGGTTCAGCACCGCCAGCTGTTCCCCTGCTGTGTAGCCTGCATCGTGTCCAGCACAAGCCACGCTGGCACAACTGACCAAAAGCTGCCACCAGTGCAGGCTTCGGCCTACACTCTGCTCCTCTCTTCCTGCTGACCCTGGGCTCTAACACCGCTAGTTTTTGCCCGGAATTGCTAGCTGCACAGAGAAAAACACCAGCCAATGTGTTAGTGGGGTTCAGCACCGCCAGCTGTTCCCCTGCTGTGTAGCCGGCAACGTGGCAAGCACATGAACTGAAATTGAAGTGAGCCTGTCCCCCACCCCCAGGTGTTTCTATGTATAACAGCCACCTTGTACAGCAGTACTGCTGCATTTGTACAAGGTGGCTGACTTTTTCGCCTTGCCCACGTGAAACTCAACACGTACAAAATGTGTCTCATTGAGACCATTCAACTGTCCCTGAGGTGTGACTTTCCTTTCTAATGATACGCAGCACCACCCTTGGTAGCGCTGCCCGTCTTCTGACATCATTGGTTGGCTGCCTGTGCCTGTGCGTCCGCCCTGCCCGACACAACGCCCCTCGTTGTCTCATATATTTTGACTGCGAGGGTGTGATTGATGGGCACGAGCAGTGCATATGTTCCACTGTCTTCACTCCCCTCCTTCCGCCTTCTTCTGACTGTGCGGCCTCATGGCCGCGGCATGCGATAAGGGATCAGATGAGGCCGCCCAGTCTGAAGCAGGTGTAAGGACATATGTGAGCGGCAAACATATTTACTGCACAAGGCCACGAATCCCAGCCACGCAGTGTGATTTTTTGAAAACACACTGTGGGTCTGGGATTCATGTCCATCGCTAACCGCAACGGCCGACATGAAATGAGGTCAGAAGACAGGAAGCGCTCACAGCGCATGGCCAAGGGATAACAAGAGCGCAGACTCCAGTACAGCAAATAACAACGCTCAGGAAGCTGCGCCCATGCACCAAGGTGTTATTTTCGACACCTGGGCTGCTTTTCTTTCAAAAGACAAGTCACGCCTCCACTAGTGTTTTACAGTAGAATGGGCTAAATAGTGTACGTGTTTTATTCAGCGTGTGCAAGGAGAAAAATTAAGAGAGCAACCTTTTACTTGTGCAGCATTAATGCTGCACGAGGTGTGGCTCTTGTACCTTGCAACACCTGAGGGGGGTTAAAGGTTACCTTTGAAATTGGTTCAACTAGGCTTCGGCCTACACTCTGCTCCTCTCCTCCTCCTCCTGACCCTGGGCTCTAACACCGCCAGTTTTTGCCCCGACGTGCTAGCTGCACAGAGAAAAACACCAGCCAATGTGTTAGTGGGGTTCAGCACCGCCAGCTGTTCCTCAGCTGTGTAGCCGGCAACGTGACCTGCAAACGCCACGCAGGCACAACAGAACAAAAGCTGCCACCAGTGCAGGCTTCGGCCTACACTCTGCTCCTCTCCTCCTCCAGCTGACCCTGGGCTCATAACACCGCCAGTTTTAGCCTGGAAGTGCTAGCTGCACAGAGAAAAACACCAGCCAATGTGTCAGTGGGGTTCAGCACCGCCAGCTGTTCCCCAGCTGTGTAGCCGGCAACGTGACCTGCAAACGCCATGCAGGCACATGAACTGAAATTGAAGGGAGCCTGCCCCCCACCCCCAGGTGTTTCTATGTATAACAGCCACCTTGTTCAGCAGTACTGCTGCATTTGTACAAGGTGGCTGACTTTTTCTCCTTGCCCACTTGGAACTCAACACGTACAAAATGTGTCTCATTGAGACCATTCCACTGTCCCTGAGGTGTGACTTTCCTTTCTAATGATACGCAGCACCCCCCTTGGTAGCGCTTCCCGTCTTTTGTCATCATGGTTAGCTGGCTGCGCCTGTGCACCCGCCCTGCGTGAAACAACGCCCCTCGTTGTCTTATTTATTTTGTCAGCGAGGGTGTGGTTTATGGGCACGAGCAGTGCATATGTTCGCCTGTCGTCACTCATCTCCTTCCGCCTTCTTCAGACTGTGCGGCCTCATGGCCGCGGCATGCGAAAAGGGATCAGCAGAGGCCGCCCAGTCTGAAGCAGGTGTAAGGACGTGTGTGAGCGTCGAAAATATTTACTGCTCAAGGCCACGAATCCCAGCACCGCAGTGTGACTTTATGAAAAGGCACTGTGGGTCTGGGATTTATGGCCATCGTTAACCGCAGCGGCCAACATGAAATGAGGTTATAAGACGGGCAGCGCTAACAGGGCATTGCCAAGGGATAACACAAGAGCGCAGACTCCTGTACAGCAAAAAACAATGCTCAGGAAGCTGCGCCAAGCAGAAAGGCGTTATTTGGGACACCTATGCTGCGTCTCCTTAAAAATACAAGTCACGCCTCAACTACAGTTTGACTGTAGAATGGGCTAAATTGTGTACGTGTTGCATTCAGCGTGTGCAAGTAGAAAAATTAATAGAGCAACCTTTTACTTGTGCAGCATTAATGCTGCACAAGGTGTGGCTCTTGTACTTTGTAACACCTGAGGGGGGGTTAAAGGTTACCTTTGAAATTGGTTCAACTAGGCTTCGGCCTACACTCTGCTCCTCTCCTCCTCCTGCTGCCCCTGGGCTATAACACCGCTAGTTTTTGCCCGGAAGTGCTAGCTGCACAGAGAAAAACACCAGCCAATGTGTTAGTGGGGTTCCGCACCGCCTGCTGTTCCCCCACTGTGTAGCCGGCAAAGTGTCCTGCAAACGCAACGCAGACACAAAGCTGACTCCAGTGCAGGCTTCGGCCTACACTCTGCTCCCCCTGCTTTTCCTTTGCTCCAACACCGCTAGTTGGGGCTGTAGGAAGACAATCTTTGATAGGCAACGCATCCGGGTTCCAGCACCGCCAGCTGGTTCTCGGCAGTGTTTTTGTCACAGGTACTCCCTCGTGCCAAACCTGGTTTCAGCACCATCAGCTGTTTCCGGGTAGTGTCAAGCTCAGTGAGACGCCTATGCTTGCCCCGTCGTGGTGCGGTCGGGTTAGCCAACTCCAGGGTGCCTCCAGTTTAGGAGCTTCCTATGTGGGCTGCGTGAACTGGTAGTCAAGGCTGGTTCTGTAGTGCCAGTAGGCCCGGCTCCCCCTGTAGGACTGTTGGGGTTCGGTAACTGCGGCTGCCTCGCGGCCTAGCTGTTCTCTCCTCTCCTGTGGGCCTTCGGGTCCACCTCCTGGTTCCAGCACTGTCAGCTGGTTCCGGGCCGAGCCTTTGGCTTAGGTGCCTCCTCCTGGGTATCCGAGTTCCGCCAACGCCGGGCGGTCCTTGGTAGTGCTTTTAAGCGCGGGCACCTACAGCTTAGTAACCGGGTTCCAGCACCGTCAGCTGGTCCTCGGTCGTGCCATTGGCTCTTGCACACTGGGGCAACGCATCTGGGTTCCAGCACCGCCAGCTGGTTCTCGGCAGTGTTTTTGTCACAGGTACTCCCTCGTGCCAAACCTGGTTCCAGCACCGTCAGCTGTTTCCGGGTAGTGTCAAGCTCACTGAGACGCCTTTCCTTGCCCCGTCGTGGTGCGGTCGGGTTAGCCAACTCCAGGGTGCCTCCAGTTTAGGAGCTTCCTATGTGGGCTGCGTGAACTGGTAGTCAAGGCTGGTTCTGTAGTGCCAGTAGGCCCAGCTCCCCCTGTAGGACTGTTGGGGTTCGGTAACTGCGGCTGCCTCGCGGCCTAGCTGTTCTCTCCTCTCCTGTGGGCCTTCGGGTCCACCTCCTGGTTCCAGCACCGTCAGCTGGTTCCGGGCCGAGCCTTTGGCTTAGGTGCCTCCTCCTGGGTATCCGAGTTCCGCCAACGTCGGGCGGTCCTTGGTAGTGCTTTTAAGCGCGGGCACCTACAGCTTAGTTACCGGGTTCCAGCACCGTCAGCTGGTCCTCGGTCGTGCCATTGGCTCTTGCACACTGGGGCAACGCATCTGGGTTCCAGCACCGCCAGCTGGTTCTCGGCAGTGTTTTTGTCACAGGTACTCCCTCGTGCCAAACCTGGTTCCAGCACCGTCAGCTGTTTCCGGGTAGTGTCAAGCACACTGAGACGTCTATGCTTGCCCCGTCGTGGTGCGGTCGGGTTAGCCAACTCCAGGGTGCCTCCAGATTAGGAGCTTCCTATGTGGGCTGCGTGAACTGGTAGTCAAGGCTGGTTCTGTAGTGCCAGTAGGCCCAGCTCCCCCTGTAGGACTGTTGGGGTTCGGTAACTGTGGCTGCCTCGCAGCCTAGCTGTTCTCTCCTCTCCTGTGGGCCTTCGGGTCCACCTCCTGGTTCCAGCACCGTCAGCTGGTTCCGGGCCGAGCCTTTGGCTTAGGTGCCTCCTCCTGGGTATCCGAGTTCCGCCAACGCCGGGCGGTCCTTGGTAGTGCTTTTAAGCGCGGGCACCTACAGCTTAGTAACCGGGTTCCAGCACCGTCAGCTGGTCCTCGGTCGTGCCATTGGCTCTTGCACACTGGGGCAACGCCTCTGGGTTCCAGCACCGCCAGCTGGTTCTCGGCAGTGTTTTTGTCACAGGTACTCCCTCGTGCCAAACCTGGTTCCAGCACCGTCAGCTGTTTCCGGGTAGTGTCAAGCTCACTGAGACGCCTATGCTTGCCCCTTCGTGGTGCGGTCGGGTTAGCCAACTCCAGGGTGCCTCCAGTTTAGGAGCTTCCTATGTGGGCTGCGTGAACTGGTAGTCAAGGCTGGTTCTGTAGTGCCAGTAGGCCCAGCTCCCCCTGTAGGACTGTTGGGGTTCGGTAACTGCGGCTGCCTCGCGGCCTAGCTGTTCTCTCCTCTCCTGTGGGCCTTCGGGTCCACCTCCTGGTTCCAGCACCGTCAGCTGGTTCCGGGCCGAGCCTTTGGCTTAGGTGCCTCCTCCTGGGTATCCGAGATCCGCCAACGCCGGGCGGTCCTTGGTAGTGCTTTTAAGGGTGGGCACCTGCAGCTTAGTAACCGGGTTCCAGCACCGTCAGCTGGTCCTCGGTCGTGCCATTGGCTTTTGCACACTGGGGCAACACATCTGGGTTCCAGCACCGCCAGCTGGTTCTCGGCAGTGTTTTTGTCACAGGTACTCCCTCGTGCCAAACCTGGTTTCAGCACCGTCAGCTGTTTCCGGGTTGTGTCAAGCTCACTGAGACGCCTATGCTTGCTCCGTCGTGTTGCAGTCGGGTTAGCCAACTCCAGGGTGCCTCCAGTTTAGGAGCTTCCTATGTGGGCTGCGTGAACTGGTAGTCAAGGCTGGTTCTGTAGTGCCAGTAGGCCCAGCTCCCCCTGTAGGACTGTTGGGGTTCGGTAACTGCGGCTGCCTCACGGCCTAGCTGTTCTCTCCTCTCCTGTGGGCCTTGGGGTCAACCACCTGGTTCCAGCACCGTCAGCTGGTTCTCGGCAGTGTCTTTTGCTCTTGTACCTTCTGCTCCCCATCCTGGTTCCAGTACCGTCAGCTGGTTTCGGGCAGAGCCTTTGGCTTAGGTGCCTCCTTCTGGATATCCAAGTTCCACCAACGTCAGGCGGTCCTTGGTAGTGCTTTTTAGCACGGGTACCTCCTGCTTAGTGACCGGGTTCCAGTAACGTCAGCTGGTCCTCGGTAGTTCCATTGGCTCTTGGACCTTCGGCTACCCATCCGGGTTCCAGTACCATCAGCTGGTTCTCGGCAGTGTCTTTTGCTCTTGTACCTTCTGCTCCCCATCCTGGTTTTAGTACCGTCAGCTGGTTCCGGGCAGAGCCTTTGGCTTAGGTGCCTCCTTCTGGGTATCCGAGTTCCGCCAACGTCAGGCGGTCCTTGGTAGTGCTTTTTGTCATGGGTACCTCCTGCTTAGTAACCGGGTTCCAGTAACGTCAGCTGGTCCTCGGTAGTTCCATAGGCTCTTGAACCTTCGGGTAGCCATCCGAGTTCCAGTTCCATCATCTGGTTCTTGGCATTTTCTCAGCCTTCTTGTACCTTCTGCTACATTTCCAAGTTGAAGACCCTAAAGTCGACGACCCGGAAGACCACCCCGATGACGACGACGACAACCCGGAAGACCACCCCGATGACGACGACGACGACGGCGGCGGAGACGACAACGGCGGAGATGACGACACTGGAGACGACGACATGGAAGACCGAGAAGCAGAAGAACAAGAGGCTGCAGAGCAAAGAGCAGAAGAACATTAAGCATAACACTTAATATCAGAGCAAAAGATATTATCTCAATTATATGCAGAAGAAGACTAAGCAGTGTATGGGGGTGAGTCCTTTCCTCCTCGTGGTGCCCCTGGATAAAGCCTGATGCTGCAGGCCAAACTGAACGCGGACAAATGTAACTTTTGTGACTGGCAGAACGGAAGGTGTAATCTTCCAACTTTTATAGATAACAACGACGGGAATGCCTGTCACAAATGAGAATATGATGAAGAAGTAGAATAGGAAGAATAATAACAGTTGAATAAAATGAATATGTAGAATAGAAAGAATAATAATAGTTGAATAAAATGAATATGAAGAATGTAATAAAAAAAAAAAAAGGTAAAGGATGAAGAAGAAGATGAATAAAGCTTTGGAATCTCTGCCCCTCTCACACATACCAAAGCTCGCAAAATCAACAGACAACCCTGGCACACCAGCATGACAAATGAACTGAGGCGAGCTTCCAGAGCTGCTGAGCGCAGATGGAAAAGATCCCACTCCATCGAGCACTTCATCGCATTCAAACAGTCCCTCACTGCTTTCAAAACCATGCTCGCCACAGCAAAACAAACCTACTTCTCATCTCTCATATCCTCCCTGTCTCACAACCCCAAACAGTTATTCAACACCTTCAACTCTCTCCTCCGTCCCCCAGCACCTCCTCCCTCCCCACTCATCTCAGCTGAAGACTTCGCCTCATTTTTCAAGCAGAAAATTGAGAACATCAGAGACAATTTTAGTAAACAACCCCCAGAACCCTTCCTCCCAACTACCCAGCCCTCCACCTCCAAAACCAACTTCTCCACCATTACAGAAGACGGACTCTCCACTCTACTCTCAAGATCGCATCTCACCACCTGTGCACTTGACCCACTCCCATCCCACTTCATCCCAAACCTCACCACAGTCTTCATCCCAACCCTAACCCATCTCTTTAACCTATCACTAACAACTGGCATTTTCCCCTCAAGCTTTAAACATGCCACAATCACACCTATCCTCAAAAAGCCCTCTCTTGACCCATCCTCTGTATCTAGCTATCGCCCTATATCACTTCTCCCCTTTGCCTCAAAACTACTGGAACAACATGTCCATATTGAACTGTCCTCCCATCTATCTTCCTGCTCCTTCTTCGACCGCTTTCAATCAGGCTTCCGGTCACACCACTCCACTGAAACTGCCCTAACTAAGGTCACCAATGACCTATTAACCGCCAAGAGCAAGCGACACTACTCTGTCTTCCTCCTCCTGGACCTGTCCTCTGCCTTTGACACAGTGGACCATTCCCTGCTGCTGCAGACCCTCTTATCCCTTGGCATCACAGAATTGGCCCTATCCTGGATCTCATCATACCTAACTGACCGTACATTCAGCGTCTCCCACTCACACACCACCTCCTCACCTCGCCCCCTATCTGTCGGAGTCCCGCAAGGTTCAGTTCTAGGACCCCTGCTCTTCTCCATCTACACCTTTGGCCTGGGACAGCTCATAGAATCTCACGGCTTTCAGTATCATCTCTATGCTGACGACACACAGATCTACATCTCTGGACCAGATATCACCTCCCTACTAACCAGAATCCCTCAATGTCTGTCTGCTATTTCATCCTTCTTCTCCACTAGATTTCTAAAACTTAACATGGACAAAACAGAATTCATCATCTTTCCCCCATCTCACGCGATCTCCCCAACGAACCTATCCATTACAGTAAACGGCTGCCCTCTCTCCCCAGTCCCACAAGCCCGCTGTCTTGGGGTAATCCTTGACACTGATCTCTCCTTTAAACCACATATCCAAACCCTTTCCACTTCCTGCCGCCTCCAACTCAAAAATATTTCACGGATCCGCACATTCCTAAACCAAGAATCTGCAAAAACCCTAGTCCATGCCCTCATCATCTCCCGCCTTGACTACTGTAACCTCCTGCTCTGTGGCCTCCCCTCTAACACTCTTGCACCCCTCCAATCTATTCTAAACTCTGCTGCCCGACTAATCCACCTGTCCCCCCGCTATTCCCCGGCCTCTCCCCTCTGTCAATCCCTGCACTGGCTCCCCATCACCCAGAGACTCTAGTACAAAAGCCTAACCATGACATATAAAGCCATCCACAACCTGTCTCCTCCATACATCTGTGACCTCGTCTCCCGGTACTTTCCTGCACGCAACCTCCGATCCTCACAAGATCTCCTTCTCTACTCCCCTATTATCTCCTCTTCCCACAATCGCATACAAGATTTCTCTCGTGCATCCCCCCTACTCTGGAATGCTCTACCACAACATATCAGACTCTCGCCTACCATCGAAACCTTCAAAAAGAACCTGAAGACCCACCTCTTCCGACAAGCCTACAACCTGCAGTAACCACCGATTGACCAAACCGCTGCACGGCCAGCTCTACCCTCACCTACTGTATCCTCACCCATCCCTTGTAGATTGTGAGCCCTCGCGGGCAGGGTCCTCTCTCCTCCTGTACCAGTTGTGACTTGTATTTTTCAAGATTATTGTACTTGTTTTATTATGTATACCCCTCCTCACATGTAAAGCGCCATGGAATAAATGGCGCTATAATAATAAATAATAATAAAAATAATAATAATAATAAGGTGAAGAAGAAGTTGATGTCAAAGATGCTGATGATGATGAAGATGAAAGTGTGGGAAAAGTAAAAAAAAAAAAGAAGGGGAAGGGCGTGGAATAGTGAAACATCAATATCTGACAAAATAAAATAAAAAATTACATAGTCAATATCTTTGTCACTCCGAACGTCTTTAAAAAAAAAAAAATAATGCTATTCTATTTGATTGGGCTAAACCTCTATGACTTTAATGTCTCCGCCACCTCCCCAAATACATCCTGCATTATTCTTAGTTGTTTTCCTTCATGTAGAATGAACCTACAAGGAAAGAAAGGGTTTATTTTAATTCCGATATTTTGGTCCCATTGACTTGCATTGGGATCGGGTATCGGTATCGGCGATATCCGATATTTTTTGAATATCGGCCGATCCAATCCGATACCGATACTTTCCGATATCGGAAGGTATCGCTCAACACTAGTCACAAGCTGAAAGCACTGCAGCACTGCCTCAGCCAAGTGGTAACAGGCTGTACTGAAGCTAATATGCGTAGGTGACCAACCGCACAATGCTGAAGAGTTGTGCACAGCTCTGAAAGAGCAGGCAGATCTGTGGCTGACACGGCTCAACCTACAGCCAGGCATGGTCATGAGTAGCAGTGGACGGAACCTGGTGGTGGCTCTGAGGCGATGTCACACATATACCATACCTGGCCCATATGCATAACTTCGTTGTTCAATGTTTTCTCAAAAGCTTCCCAGAGCTGCCGGATCTGCTTATGAAAGTATGCCATCTGTCTGCCCATTTTAGAATGGCAGCTACAGCTTCCACCGCCCTGTGCATCAGCAGCGTTTGCAGCTTCCGGCTCTCCGATTGTTGTGTGATTTCCCCATGTTTTGGAACTCTACACTGCGTATGTTGGAAAGGATTTGGGAGCAGAAGAGGGCAGTTGTTGACTACCAGCATCAACAAGGCCGTTGGTATTCAGTTCAGACTCCAAACATAAGACCTCAGGAGTGGACATGGATGTCAGACATATGATCCATCCTCCAAAACTTTGAGGAGTCTACCGAGATGATGAGTGGTGATGACGCCATAATCAGCATCACAATCCCGCTTCTCTGTGTTCTGAAACGCTATCTGCTCACAATGAAAGAGGATACATTGCAGGCGCATCACGATGAGATGGAGCAAGGAACCATACAGGGTGATTAGATACAGATACCACTGATGCATATTAATGCAAACCTCTCACAGGGATACACCCTATCATGGACATATCGAATTACAGGGCAAAACTCCACTCCTAAACCAATCCTACAAGCAAACCACAGAGTATAAATACACCCAGAAGTTAAAAAATGTAACAGCTTTATTAAATATATTAATTACACAAAATAACAGACTCGACATACAGCGTACACATATAGTCCATGTACGGCGGACAAAGACCACTGTATATAACACCTTGGGTACAGACGGTGCATAAACCAATAGCTACCAGGAACATGTCAGTACTATACATACATCTCTTGTCTACCATTAAGGTGCATGGTGCAAACTACATATGCCTAGTAAAGCCATGTCAATAACATCTCATCAGACTAAAGTTAGTAACAATGACAAAGGTACTATGCCTGTCTTACCCACACTAATTGGTGCCAGCGTCCGTCCGGCGGCCCCGACGCGCGTTTCGCGTAGGCTTCCTCGGGGGGTCGAGGGTGATTAGATACAGCCCACCCTCATGTCATCCCAATGTGGATTGGTTGACAATGAGGAAGAGGAGGAGGAGGAAGAACAGGAGCTACTTTCATGCTCTATAGATGGTACTACAAGCACAACTGTCATACCGTCTGTTCAGCGTGGATGGCCTGAGGACAGGGAGGAGGAGAGCATGATCAGTCATACTCTAGGTGAGGGTATGGAAGTCTTGCCTCTTAGCAGTCTGGCACGCATGACTGAGTTTATGTTACGCTGCCTTTATTGTGACCCTCGCATTCTGAAAATTTTGGGTGACAGTCATTACAGGTTGGTGACACTTTTAGACCCACGCTATATGGAGAACTTTCTATCTCATGTTTTATCCCTCTACTAACCTACCTTTGCCTGACATTGCCATCTCCGTGTATGGTTCCACCATTACTCCCAAGCAACATGCCTGCTGCCTTGGGGTCATACTTGATTTCGAGCTTTCATTCATCCCCCACATCCGATCACTGGCTCGCTCTTCTTATCTGCATCTCAAAAACATTTCTAGAATTCGCTCTTTTCTTACTTTCGACTCTGCGAAGACTCTTATTGTTTCACTCATTCATTCTTCTAACCCTCTACTAATCTGCCTTCCTGTTACCAAACTCTCCCCTTTCCAATCTGTCCTGAATGCTGCAGCCAGGATCATATTCCTCACCAATCATTATACTGATGCCTCTACCTTGTACCAGTCATTACACTGGTTACCCATTCACTCCAGAATCAAGTGCAAAACTATTACACTCATCCACAAAGCACTCCATAGCCCAGCACCACCCTATATCTCCTCCCTGATCTCAGCCTACCTCCCTACCTATGCTCTCCGTTCTGCTAATGACCTGAGGTTAATATCCTCAATAATCAGATCCTCCCACTCCCGTCTCCAAGACTTTTCATGTGCTGTGCCAATTCTTTGGACTTCACTACCCAGGTTAATACGATTAATCCCCAGTCCCCACTGTTTTAAGCGTACCCTAAAAACACATTTGTTCAGACTGGCCTACCACCTCAATACATTAACCTTACTATCCCTGTGTGGCCCATTCAAAAAACTTAAACCATAATCAGGTTCCTTGCATCATGTTCTCATACACTTTATGCAGTTAATTTGCCCTCTGTGTCTGTACTGTTACATATTTAGGCTGTTAACTGGTTCATGCAGCTTTATATGAACACCCAATCCTTATACTATGGCTGGTCCGAACAACAAAAGCAATTGTTACCATCCACCTCTAGTGTCTCCCCTTTTTCCTCATAGTTTGTATACTTGTGAGCAGGGCCCTCACTCCTCTTGGTATCTGTTTTGAACTGTGATTATTGCTATTCTCTAATTGTCTGTTCGTTGGACAACCAAGGAGTACAGGCAAAAGAGACACAACTCCAGTCCAGCAGAGGCACGGTAACACTGTCAAAGTTCTTGGAGAGTTTTCTCAGACCCTCCCATCACACAGACCCTGAGGCTTGAGGTACTCTCACAAGGAGTGCACAGTTTGGGAAGATGCTGTGGGAGTACCTTGCTGTGACTGTACCAATGTCCTCCGTGATTCCTCTGTGCCTAATAATCATTGGGTATCCAAGCTAGACACGTGGCATGAACTGGCTCGCTATGCTTTGGAGGTCCTGACCTGCCTTGCTGCTAGCGTTTTCTCAGAGGGTTTTTAGTGCCACTGGTGGAATTATAACTGATAAGTGCATCTGCCTGTCAACTGAAAATGAAAAAGAGCTGGATTGGGCCAGACTTCTCCACACCACCGAATGATAACAGCTAAACATAACCTCAAATCCAGTGTCATTTTTTGGGAGGTATATTCCCATGCACATCTTCACACCCACGCATAGGTATATGCTTCCTGATTTTGGCTATTTGCTGTTGTCCTCCTCCTTCTCCTCATTCTCATACTCCTCCACCGTATCACCAGGGTGACTGTGGTCCGTGATGCAACACCCACAGAATTTTTTTTAAAGGGTGTTTATGATGCATGTAAAAAAAAATTGTTATACAGTATGTTCATGTTTACCCCCCAAAGTTTGTCAGCCCATACACTTAGTGCATGGGCATTAAAAGTATAGGATACCCACTCCTTTCTAATGCGAAAATTTTTATATGAGGCCCTCCTCCACATCTCTTCCAAGGGGCATTGGAGTGCCTCTAAATTTTTGGCAGCCCTTGCATTCACTGCACAAGAAAACAATATGGGAGACCCACTTCCTAATAATGGGAACTTTGTTTTCAGGAGGCCTCTACATCTCTTCCAAAGGGCATTGCAGTTCCCCTACATTTTTGGCAGCTATTGCTTCACTCCATAGGCAAACACTATGGGAGACCCACTTCCTAATAATGGGAACTTTTTTTCATGAGGCCCTCCTGTACGTTTCTTCAAAGGGGTATTGGGGTGCGTCCAAATTTTGGGCATCCCTGCCACTGACTGCATATGCAATAACAGTATAAGAGACCCACTGTTTAATAATGGGAACAACAAAGCATAGCCAGCTGATGGCTTTCTAAGAATAGTGAGGGCCGACTGTTGACTCCTTAAGAATAGTAAAGGGTGCCTGATGGCCCTATAAAAATAAGCTTTGTGACTTTCAGAGTCCCTCCTTCATAAATGAAACAGGATGTGTCTGATGATGTGTCACACACCACATGGCCTGATAAGGTTGTAAAATGTTAAAATGTCAGAAGATCAAAAATGCATCAAAAACGGTATGTGTGAACATAGCCCAAGGTGTGGAGGAGCATTTTTGTTTTTGATTATTTATTTTGCCTTATGTTCAAGGCATTAACCTGAAAAGGATGTTAATTAACATATTTCCCAGGAAAATTAATTTTGGTTTCATTTTTGTAAGTTTTATTGTGAGTCTGTAAATGTGGCGTAAGACTCTGACAACATTGTTCACAGCAGTGACCTGGAAGTCAGAAATGTTTCCAGGGGTCTTCCAGATGCTGTTCATATGTCATTTGAGCACTATTCCCATTGATTTCCACAATTTCTAGTCCCTCAGCAGACCGCCAGGGGGGCAGCCGGAATAATACTCGCGTTACCCATAAACTTACATCGGGCTCGTTGCTTAGGTAGAGCACCCGAGCATTACAATTTGCTCAACCCAATCAACAAGCACCAGAGCATTTTAGAGCTCGCCCATCAATAATATTGATGCAAGAGATTATAGAACACACTAGAAAAATATTCCTTTTGTTTAAAATTCTCTGCATATTGGAGGAACTTGGTGATAAATTTGTAGTTAACAGTATCTCTCATATACTTGGATCTGATTGAAGACTTCCCAGAATTGGCAAGTGTGGAGCGATCAACGGTAGAAGCAGAATTCAAATCAGTTATTTACAGAAATGAAGGAAAGTGGTTTAGAAACATTGATGACCACAGATTGGATGGCTCAACCATTGCTCAAAACAGGAAGAAAACCCCAAAACCTGGACACCTGGTTAAATGGTAGATCATTTTTTATGACAATCTCCCTTTAAGTGTGAACTGAAACAGTTTTGTGCCATTACTTATTCATAGAAAGTTGAATCACCTGTTCAATCAAGTGCAGATGCAATGACCGATGGTGACTTCATCGAGGTTACCTACTGTCACTGAGGCTGCGTTCCCAGCTGGGCTGAACTGCCGTGACCTTGGTGAGATCCCCGCTAGCACCATGAGAAAAATTCAGCCCTCAGCTGTGAGTTTTGCCTGGCTTGTTATCAAAAATACAGGGGTACCATGCCGGGTTTTTTAAAATTCTTTATTTACAGCACGGAACCTGGTTAATGAGTGCTCCCTGTCATACCGTTGCTGCCACCTCCCCAGTCAGCGTCTCTTTCTCTGTGCTCGCTCCCGGCCTCTGCTTCTCGTGCGCGCACGCATTCCAGGTTCAGTGCTGCGCGTGTGCACTTCTGATCTTCTGTCTCCTCTATGGTCTTGGAGGACTAAAACCCTGAGGTCGGTTCTCCTTATTGTCCTCTCTATGGTACTGGAGGTCTGTTACCTGGAAGTGCTACCCTGCCTATAAGTATTTAAACTGCTTCCTGCCATCCCTCTGTGCCTGGTTATCATTTGTTTCCTTCAGGTGTTCCTGGCCGCTCTTAGTCTCTGTGAAGTTCGCTTCTCCTCTGACTTTGGGTTTTGTCCTGCCGTGTCCTTCCAGTCCTGTGTTCCTGCCGTGTCCTGCCAGTCCTGTGTTCCTGCCGTGTCCTGCCAGTCCTGTGTTCCTGCCATGTCCTGCCAGTCCTGTGTTCCTGCCGTGTCCTGCCAGTCCTGTGTTCCTGACGAGTCCTGCCAGTCCTGTGTTCCTGCCGTGTCCTGCCAGTCCTGTGTTCCTGCCGTGTCCTGCCAGTCCTGTGTTCCTGCCGTGTCCTGCCAGTCCTGTGTTCCTGCCGTGTCCTGCCAGTCCTGTGTTCCTGCCGTGTCCTGCCAGTCCTGTGTTCCTGCCGTGTCCTGCCAGTCCTGTGTTCCTGCCGTGTCCTGCCAGTCCTGTGTTTCTGCCGTGTCCTGCCAGTCCTGTGTTCCTGCCGTGTCCTGCCAGTCCTGTGTTCCTGCCGTGTCCTGCCAGTCCTGTGTTCCTGCCGTGTCCTGCCAGTCCTGTGTTCCTGCCATGTCCTGCCAGTCCTGTGTTCCTGCCGTGTCCTGCCAGTCCTGTTTTCCTGCCGTGTCCTGCCAGTCCTGTGTTTCTGCCGTGTCCTGCCAGTCCTGTGTTCCTGACGAGTCCTGCCAGTCCTGTGTTCCTGACGAGTCCTGCCAATCCTGTGTTCCTCCTGTATCCTGCTAGCCTCTGTGTTTTCCTCAGATCCTCCGCCAGTCCCTGTACTGCTGCAGTGTACCCATCAGTCCTGAGTCTCTGCAGTACTCTCTATAGGACTGCACTCGGGTGACATCTGAGTGCAGCCTGATTCTTATAGCATAACACTGTGGTCCTACTATCTCCGCCTCTTCTTGGTCTTCTCCCGTCCTGGTCCTCCAGCTTCCGTGGCGATAGTCCCTCACGGGCCTGCCCCTAACTCTCCCTGTATAGGGGGAGGTCCATCTGGTCAGCTCGTCCGTGAGGGGTTCGTCGTTGCGGTCTAGAGGGTCCACTTCCCGTTTTCCTCCTGTGAATCGTCACACTCACTATAGGACTGCACTCGGGTGACATCCGAGTGCAGCCTGATTCTTACAGCATAACACTCCCATCTGCCGCTCCTGCTCTCACTGCTACTAGGGGTAGCAGGTGTCGGATGATGAGAGCAGTAGTCCCATTCGCTGACACCAGTGACTGGAGGTAAACTTTATACCTCCCATCACTGCTGAGTACTCAAGCTGTCTTTTGTCAGTGTGGGAACCGTGTCTCTCTGACTGGCGGGGATGATTTCACTGCAGATCAGAGGTTGTGTTAGCCACACTGTCAGGCACATGACAGCATGACAAGCACCCGGTGTTCATGCAACCGAACCTGAACAGTAACACAGTCTTCCTGGTGAAGTCCGTGTTCGGTGTCCATGCCCGAACAGTAGCTGTTCGGTTATTGAAGCTGAACTTCACTGTTTCGGTTTGCCCATATCTATCAGAGAGCAAGCAAACATTATTTTGCATTGCTGTGTGGGCTCCCCCATAATATCCTGTATCAATGTTGTCTCACGGATTATCATATCCAGAGGTGTATCTAGCGTTTCTGGCACCCGGGGCAAGAATTCATTTTGGCGCCCCCCCGCCTCCAAGGGCATATGCCCCCCTGTCAGCCCCATCATTGCCCTCTCCTCCCCCCCCCACACACACCATTCACTTCTCTGCACATTCCCCTGCAGCGCGATACACACACACACACACACACAATACTGAGACACACACATACACACATACGCACACACTCACATACACACACACACACACACACACTCACACACATACACACATACATTCACACACACACATTCACACACATACACATTCACACACATTCACACACACACACACATACACACTCACACACATACACACACTCCTCTCACCTCTCCTCGCGCTCTGCGCAGCAGCTCCATCGCCTTCCTCTGACACAGCCGGCCGCTGAATGATGACATCATCCAGCGGCGCATCTGTGTGAGAGGAAGCAGGAAGACAGATCGTGGGGCTGGGCAGTGGAGCTGCAGGGATTTCTCCCTGCCCACAGCAGCCACTCTGCAGGGGCTCCCCTCCCCCTCTGCACACACTGGGAGCCGGCACTCTGCAGCTTCTCTGTGCCGGCTGTCAGCTTGACAGTTGGCACAGAAAACAGCTGACTCCCAGTGCGGGGGCGGCAGAATGCATCCGCCGGGGGAGACACTGGGGACCGCCGAATTAGGCGGCCCGACTGCGCCCCCCTGCCGGCTGCGCCCGGGGCAAATGCCCCGGCTGCCCCCCCATAGATATGCCACTGATCATATCATGTTATCATACCATGTACATTGGTGGTTGACATTGGTATCAGAAATCTTTGGTTAGTAGGGGTGCATAGATGGAGCACTGGGTAAGTCTCTCTATTCTGTAGAGTGTAAGCTTTAATTCTCAATTTGGTCCTCTCTCTCTCCTGTAGAGTGTAAGTTCTTATGACCAGCAGGATCCTCTCTTTCCTGTAGAATGATTACTTTCTCTCTCGCCTGTATAATGCAAGGTTTTATGATCAGCAAAGTTCTCTCTCCTCTTCCCATGTGTAATTTATAAGTAGTGTTGAGCGATACCTTCCGATATCGGAAAGTATCGGTATCGGATTGGATCGGCCGATATTCAAAAAATATTGGATATCGCCGATACCGATACCCGATCCCAATGCAAGTCAATGGGACCAAAATATCGGAATTAAAATAAACCCTTTCTTTCCTTGTAGGTTCATTCTACATGAAGGAAAACAACTAAGAATAATGCAGGATGTATTTGGGGAGGTGGCGGAGACATTAAAGTCATAGAGGTTTAGCCCAATCAAATAGAACAGCATTATTTTTTTTTTTTAAAGACGTTCGGAGTGACAAAGATATTGACTATGTAATTTTTTATTTTATTTTGTCAGATATTGATGTTTCACTATTCCACACCCTTCCCCTTTTTTTTTTACTTTTCCCACACTTTCATCTTCTTCATCATCAGCATCTTTGACATCAACTTCTTCACCTTATTCATCTTCTTCTTCATCTTCTACCTATTTTTTTTTTTATTACATTCTTCATATTCATTTTATTCAACTACTATTATTCTTCCTATTCTACTTCTTCATCATATTCTCATTTGTGACAGGCATTCCCGTAGTTGTTATCTATAAAAGTTTGAAGATTACACCTTCCGTTCTGCCAGTCACAAAAGTTACATTTGTCCGCGTTCAGTTTGGCCTGCAGCATCAGGCTTTATCCAGGGGCACCACGAGGAGGAACGGACTCACCCCATACACTGCTTAGTCTTCTTCTGCATATAATTTAGATAATATCTTTTGCACTGATATTTAGTGTTATGCTTAATGTTCTTCTGCTCTTTGTTCTGCAGCTTCTTGTTCTTCTGCTTCTCGGTCTTCCATGTCGTCGTTTCCAGGGTCGTCGTCTCCAGGGTCGTCGTCTCCGCCGTCGTCGTCGTCATCGGGGTGGTCTTCCGGGTCGTCGACTTTAGGGTCTTCAACTTGGAAATGTAGCAGAAGGTACAAGAAGGCTGAGAAAATGCCAAGAACCAGCTGATGGAACTGGAACTCGGATGGCTACCCGAAGGTTCAAGAGCCTATGGAACTACCGAGGACCAGCTGACGTTACTGGAACCCGGTTACTAAGCAGGAGGTACCCGTGCTGAAAAGCACTACCAAGGACCGACTGACGTTGGCGGAACTCGGATACCCAGAAGGAGGCACCTAAGCCAAAGGCTCTGCCCGCAACCAGCTGACATTACTGGAACCAGGATGGGGAGCAGAAGGTACAAGAGCAAAAGACACTGCTGAGAACCAGCTGACGGTACAGGAACCCGGATGGGTAGCCGAAGGTCCAAGAGCCAATGGAACTACCGAGGACCAGCTGATGTTACTGGAACCCGGTTACTAAGCAGGAGGTACCCGTGCCTGAAAGCACTACCAAGGACCACCTGACGTTGGTGGAACTTGGATACCCAGAAGGAGGCACCTAAGCCAAAGGCTCTGCCCGGAACCAGCTGACGGTACTGGAACCAGGATGGGGAGCAGAAGGTACAAGAGCAAAAGACACTGCCGAGAACCAGCTGATGGTGCTGGAAGCAGGTGGTGGACCAGAAGGTCCACAGGAGAGGAGAGAACAGCTAGGCCGCGAGGCAGCCGCAGTTACCGAACCCCAACAGTCCTACAGGGGGAGCTTGGCCTACTGGCACTACAGAACCAGCCTTGACTACCAATTCACGCAGCCCACATAGGAAGCTCCTAAACTGGAGGCACCCTGGAGTTGGCTAACTCGACCGCAACACGACGGGGCAACGCATAGGCGTCTCAGTGAGTTTGACAGTACCCGGAAACAGCTGACGGTGCTGGAACCAGGCTGGGCACGAGGGAGTACCCGTGACAAAAACACTGCCGGGAACCAGCTGGCGGTGCAGGAACCCGGATGCGTCGCCCCAGTGTGCAAGGGCCAATGGCACGACCGAGGACCAGCTGACGGTGCTGGAACCCGGTTACTAAGCTGTAGGTGCCAGCGCTTAAAAGCACTACCAAGGACCGCCTGACGTTGGCGGAACTCGGATACCCAGGAGGAGGCACCTAAGCCAAAGGCTCGGCCTGGAACCAGCTGACGGTGCTGGAACCAGATGGTGGACCAGAAGGTCCACAGGAGAGGAGAGAACAGCTAGGCCGCGAGGCAGCCGCAGTTACCGAACCCCAACAGTCCTACAGGGGGAGCTTGGCCTACTGGCACTACAGAACCAGCCTTGACTACCAATTCACGCAGCCCACATAGGAAGCTCCTAAACTGGAGGCACCCTGGAGATGGCTAACCCGACCACAACACGACGGGGCAAGCATAGGCGTCTCAGTGAGCTTGACACTACCGGGAAACAGCTGACGGTGCTGGAACCAGGCTGGGCACGAGGGAGTACCCGTGACAAAAACACTGCCGAGAACCAGCTGGCGGTGCTGGAACCCGGATGCGTTGCCCCAGTGTGCAAGAGCCAATGGCAAGACCGAGGATCAGCTGACGGTGCTGGAACCCGGTTACTAAGCTGTAGGTGCCCGCGCTTAAAAGCACTACCAAGGACCGCCTGACGTTGGCGGAACTCGGATACCCAGGAGGAGGCACCTAAGCCAAAGGCTCGGCCCGGAACCAGCTGACGGTCCTGGAACCAGGTGGTGGACCAGAAGGTCCACAGGAGAGGAGAGAACAGCTAGGCCGCGAGGCAGCCGCAGTTACCGAACCCCAACAGTCCTACAGGGGGAGCTTGGCCTACTGGCACTACAGAACCAGCCTTAACTACCAATTCACGCAGCCCACATAGGAAGCTCCTAAACTGGAGGCACCCTGGAGTTGGCTAACTCGACCGCGACACGACGGGGCAACGCCTAGGCGTCTCAGTGAGTTTGACAGTACCCGGAAACAGCTGACGGTGCTGGAACCAGGCTGGGCACGAGGGAGTACCCGTGACAAAAACACTGCCGGGAACCAGCTGGCGGTGCTGGAACCCGGATGCGTCGCCCCAGTGTGCAAGAGCCAATGGCACGACCGAGGACCAGCTGACGGTGCTGGAACCTGGTTACTAAGCTGTAGGTGCCCGCGCTTAAAAGCACTACCAAGGACCGCCTGATGTTGGCGGAATTCGGATACCCAGGAGGAGGCACCTAAGCCAAAGGCTCGGCCCGGAACCAGCTGACGGTGCTGGAACCAGGTGGTGGACCAGAAGGTCCACAGGAGAGGAGAGAACAGCTAGGCCGCGAGGCAGCCGCAGTTACCGAACCCCAACAGTCCTATAGGGGGAGCTTGGCCTACTGGCACTACAGAACCAGCCTTGACTACCAATTCACGCAGCCCACATAGGAAGCTCCTAAACTGGAGGCACCCTGGAGTAGGCTAACCCGACCGCAACACGACGGGGCAAGCATAGGCGTCTCAGTGACCTTGACACTACCCGGAACCAGCTGATGGTGCTGGAACCAGGATGCGTTTGCCTATTAAAGATTGTCTTCCTAGAGACCCAACTAGCGGTGTTGGAGCAAAGGGTAAGCAGGGGGAGCAGAGTGTAGGCCGAAGCCTGCACTGGAGGCAGCTTTGTGTCTGCGTTGCGTTTGCAGGACACTTTGCCGGCTACACAGTGGGGGAACAGCTGGCGTTGCTGAACCCCAGTGACACATTGGCTGGTGTTATTCTCTGTGCAGCTAGCACTTTCGGGCAAAAACTAGCGGTGTTAGAGCCCAGGGGCAGCAGGAGGAGGAGAGGAGCAGAGTGTAGGCCGAAGCCTAGTTGAACCAATTTCAAAGGAAACCTTCAACCCCCCCTCAGGTGTTACAAAGTACAAGAGCCACACCTTGTGCAGCATTAATGCTGCACAAGTAAAAGGTTGCTCTATTAATTTTGCTCCTTACACACGCTGAATAAAACACGTACACTATTTAGCCCATTATACTGTCAAACAGTAGTGGAGGCGCGACTTGTCTTTTTAAGAAGACGCAGCACAGGTGTCAAAATTTACACCTAGGTACTGGGCGCAGATTCCTGAGCGTTGTTATTTGCAGTACAGGAGTCTGCGCTCTTGTGTTATCCCTTGGCAATACCATGTTAGCGCAGCCCGTCTTATGACCTCATTTCATGTTGGCTGGTGCGGTTAACGATGGCCATGAATCCCAGACAAACAGTGCCATTTCATAAAGTCACACTGCGGTGCTGGGATTCGTGGCCTTGAGCAGTAAATATTTTCGCCGCTCACACACGTCCTTACACCTGCTTCAGACTGGGCGGCCTCTGCTGATCCCTTCTCGCATGCCGCGGCCATGAGGCCGCACAGTCTGAAGAAGGCGGAAGGAGATGAGTGACGACAGGCGAACATATGCACTGCTCATGCCCATAAACCACACCCTCGCTGTCAAAATAAATAAGACACCGAGGGGCGTTGTTTCGAGCAGGGCATACGCACAGGCGCAGCCAGCTATCCAATGATGTCAAAAGACGGGCAGCGCTACCAAGGGTGGTGCTGCGTATCATTAGAAAGGAAAGTCACACCTCAGGGACAGTGGAATGGTCTCAATGAGACACATTTTGTACGTGTTGAGTTCCACGTGGGCAAGGAGAAAAAGTCAGCCTCCTTGTACAAATGCAGCATTACTGCTGTACAAGGTGGCTGTTATACATAGAAACACCTTGGGGTGGGTGGCAGGGTCCCTTTAATTTCAGTTCATGTGCCTGCGTGGCGTTTGCAGGTCACGTTGCCGGCTACACAACAGGGGAACAGCTGGCGGTGCTGAACCCCACTGACACATTGGCTGGTGCTTTTATCTCTGTGCAGCTAGCAGTTCCGGGCAAAAACTGGCGGTGTTAGAGCCCAGGGTCAGCAGGAGGAGGAGAGGAGCAGAGTGTAGGCTTAAGCCTGCACTGGTGGCAGCTTTTGTTCAGTTGTGCCAGCGTGGCTTGTGCTGGACACGGTGCCGACTACACAGCAGGGGAACAGCTGGCGGTGCTGAACCCCACTAACACATTGGCTGGTGTTTTTCTCTGTGCAGGTAGCACTTCCGGGCCAAAACTAGCGGTGTTAGAGCCCAGGGTCAGCAGGAGGAGGAGAGGAGCAGAGTGTAGGCCGAAGCCTAGTTGAACCAATTTCAAAGGTTACCTTTAACCCCTTTACCCCCAAGGGTGGTTTGCACGTTAATGACCAGGCCAATTTTTACAATTCTGACCACTGTCCCTTTATGAGGTTATAACTCCGAAACGCTTCAACGGATCCTGGTGATTCTGACATTGTTTTCTCGTGACATATTGTACTTCATGATAGTGGTAAAATTTCTTTGATAGTACCTGCGTTTATTTGTGAAAAAAACGGAAATTTGGCGAAAATTTTGAAAATTTCGCAATTTTCAAACTTTGAATTTTTATGCAATTAAATCACAGAGATATGTCACACAAAATACTTAATAAGTAACATTTCCCACATGTCTCCTTTACATCAGCATAATTTTGGAACCAATTTTTTTTTTTGTTAGGGAGTTATAAGGGTTAAAAGTTGACCAGCAATTTCTCATTTTTACAACACCATTTTTTTTTAGGGACCACGTCTCATTTGAAGTCATTTTGAGGGGTCTATATGATAGAAAATGCCCAAGTGTGACACCATTCTAAAAACTGCACCCCTCAAGGTGCTCAAAACCACATTCAAGAAGTTTATTAACCCTTCAGGTGTTTAATAGGAATTTTTGGAATGTTTAAATAAAAATGAACATTTAACTTTTTTACACAAAAAATTTACTTCAGCTCCAATTTGTTTTATTTTACCAAGGGTAACAGGAGAAATTGGACCCAAAAAGTTGTTGTCCAATTTGTCCTGAGTACGCTGATACCCCATATGTGGCAGTAAACCACTGTTTGGGCGCATGGGAGAGCTCGGAAGGGAAGGAGCGCTATTTGACTTTTCAATGCAAAATTGACAGGAATTGAGATGGGACGCCATGTTGCGTTTGGAGAGCCACTGATGTGCCTAAACATTGAAACCCCCCACAAGTGACACCATTTTGGAAAGTAGACCCCCTAAGGAACTTATCTGGATGTGTGGTGAGCACTTTGACCCACCAAGTGCTTCACAGAAGTTTATAATGCAGAACCGTAAAAATAAAAAATCATATTTTTTCACAAAAATTATATTTTTGCCCCCAATTTTTTATTTTTCCAAGGGTAAGAGAAGAAATTGGACCACAAAAGTTGTTGTCCAATTTGTCCTGAGTACGCTGATACCCCATATGTGGCAGTAAACCACTGTTTGGGCGCATGGGAGAGCTCGGAAGGGAAGGAGCGCAGTTTGACTTTTCAATGCAAAATTGACAGAAATTGAGATGGGACGCCATGTTGCGTTTGGAGAGCCACTGATGTGCCTAAACATTGAAACCCCCCACAAGTGACACCATTTTGGAAAGTAGACCCCCTAAGGAACTTATCTAGAGGTGTGGTGAGCACTTTGACCCACCAAGTGCTTCACAGAAGTTTATAATGCAGAACCGTAAAAATAAAAAATCATATTTTTTCACAAAAATTATATTTTTGCCCCCAATTTTTTATTTTTCCAAGGGTAAGAGAAGAAATTGGACCTCAAAAGTTGTTGTCCAATTTGTCCCGAGTACGCTGATACCCCATATGTGGCAGTAAACCACTGTTTGGGCGCATGGGAGAGCTCGGAAGGGAAGGAGCGCCGTTTGACTTTTCAATGCAAAATTGACAGGAATTGAGATGGGACGCCATGTTGCGTTTGGAGAGCCACTGATGTGCCTAAACATTGAAACCCCCCACAAGTGACACCATTTTGGAAAGTAGACCCCCTAAGGAACTTATCTAGAGGTGTGGTGAGCACTTTGACCCACCAAGGGCTTCACAGAAGTTTATAATGCAGAGCCATAAAAATAAAACAAAATTTTTTTCCCACAAAAATTATTTTTTAGCCCCCAGTTTTGTATTTTCCCTAGGGTAACAGGAGAAATTGGACCCCAAAAGTTGTTGTCCAATTTGTCCTGAGTACGCTGATACCCCATATGTGGGGGGGGAACCACCGTTTGGGCGCATGGGAGGGTTCGGAAGGGAAGGAGCGCCATTTGGAATGCAGACTTAGATGGAATGGTTTGCAGGCGTCACATTGCGTTTGCAGAGCCCCTAATGTACCTAAACAGTAGAAACCCCCCACAAGTGACACCATTTTGGAAAGTAGACCCCCTAAGGAACTCATCTTGATGTGTTGTGAGAGCTTTGAACCCCCAAGTATTTCACTACAGTTTATAACGCAGAGCCGTGCAAATAAAAAATATTTTTTTTTCCACAAAAATTATATTTTAGCCCCCAGTTTTGTATTTTTCCAAGGTTAGCAGGAGAAATTGGACCCTAAATGTTGTTGTCCAATTTGTCCTGAGTACGCTGATACCCGATATGTGGGGGGGAACCACCGTTTGGGCGCATGGGAGGGCTCGGAAGGGAAGGAGCATCATTTGGAATGCAGACTTAGATGGATTGGTCTGCAGGCGTCACATTGCGTTTGCAGAGCCCCTAATGTACCTAAACAGTAGAAACCCCCCACAAGTGACCCCATATTGGAAACTAGACCCCTCAATGAACTTATCTAGATGTGTTGTGAGAACTTTGAACCCCCAAGTGTTTCACTACAGTTTATAACGCAGAGCCGTGAAAATAAAAAATCTTTTTGTTTTCCCACAAAAATTATTTTTTAGCCCCCAGTTTTGTATTTTCCCAAGGGTAACAGGAGAAATTGGTCCACAAAAGTTGTTGTCCAATTTGTCCTGAGTACGCTGATACCCCATATGTTGGGGTAAACCCCTGTTTGGGCACACAGGAGAGCTCGGAAGGGAAGGAGCACTGTTTTACTTTTTCAACGCAGAATTGGCTGGAATTGAGATCGGACGCCATGTCGTGTTTGGAGAGCCCCTGATGTGCCGAAACAGTGGAAACCCCCCAATTATAACTGAAACCCTAATCTAAACACACCCCTAACCCTAATTCCAACGGTAACCCTAACCACACCTCTAACCCTGACACACCCCTAACCCTAATCCCAACCCTATTCCCAACTGTAAATGTAATCTAAACCCTAACCCTAACTTTAGCCCCAACCCTAACTGTAGCCCCAACCCTAACCCTAACCCTAGCCCTAACCCTAGCCCTAGCCCTAACCCTAACCCTAACCCTAGCCCTAACCCTAGCCCTAACCCTAGCCCTAACCCTAACCCTAGCCCTAACCCTAGCCCTAACCCTAGCCCTAACCCTAGCCCTAACCCTAGCCCTAACCCTAACCCTAGCCCTAACCCTAGCCCTAACCCTAGCCCTAACCCTAGCCCTAGCCCTAACCCTAGCCCTAACCCTAGCCCTAACCCTAGCCCTAACCCTAGCCCTAACCCTAACCCTAACCCTAATCCTAGCCCTAACCCTAGCCCTAATGGGAAAATGGAAATAAATACATTTTTTTTTATTTTTCCCTAACTAAGGGGGTGATGAAGGGGGGTTTGATTTACTTTTATAGCGGGTTTTTTAGCGGATTTTTATGATTGGCAGCCGTCACACACTGAAAGACCCTTTTTATTGCAAAAAATATTTTTTGCAATACCACATTTTGAGAGCTATAATTTTTCCATATTTTGGTCCACAGAGTCATGTGAGGTCTTGTTTTTTGTGGGACGAGTTGACGTTTTTATTGAAAACATTTTTGGGCACGTGACTTTTTTTATCGCTTTTTATTCCGATGTTTGTGAGGAAGAATGACCAAAAGCCAGCTATTCATGAATTTCTATTGGGGGAGGCGTTTATACCGTTCTGCGTTTGGTAAAATTGATAAATCAGTTTTATTCTTCGGGTCAGTACGATTACAGCGATACCTCATTTATATCATTTTTTTATGGTTTGGTGCTTTTATACGATAAAAACTATTTTACAGAAAAAATAATTATTTTTGCATCGCTTTATTCTCAGGACTATAACTTTTTTATTTTTTTGCTGATGATGCTGTATGGCGGCTCTTTTTTTGCGGGACAATATGACGCTTTCAGCGGTACCATGGTTATTTATATCTGTCCTTTTGATCGCGTGTTATTCCACTTTTTGTTCGGCGGTATGATAATAAAGCGTTGTTTTTTGCCTCGTTTTTTTTTTTTTTTTTCTTACGGTGTTTACTGAAGGGGTTAACTAGTGGGACAGTTTTATAGGTCGGGTCGTTACGGACGCGGCGATACTAAATATGTGTACTTTTATTGTTTTTTTTTTTTTATTTAGATGAAGAAATGTATTTATGGGAATAATATTTTTTTTTTTTTTCATTATTTTGGAATATTTTTTTTTATTTTTTTTACACATTTGGAAAATTTTTTTTTTACTTTTTTACTTTGTCCCAGGGGGGGACATCACAGATCAGTGATCTGACAGTTTGCACAGCACTCTGTCAGATCACTGATCTGACATGCAGCGCTGCAGCCTTCACAGTGCCTGCTCTAAGCAGGCTCTGTGAAGCCACCTCCCTCCCTGCAGGACCCGGATCCGCGGCCATCTTGGATCCGGGGCTCGAGCAGGGAGGGAGGTGAGGAGACCCTCGCAGCAACGCGATCACATCGCGTTGCTGCGGGGGGCTCAGGGAAGCCCGCAGGGAGCCCCCTCCCTGCGCGGTGCTTCCCTGCACCGCCGGCACATCGCGATCATCTTTGATCGCGGTGTGCCAGGGGTTAATGTGCCGGGGGCGGTCCGTGACCGCTCCTGGCACATAGTGCCGGATGTCAGCTGCGATAAGCAGCTGACACCCGGCCGCGATCGGCCGCGCTCCCCCCGTGAGCGCGGCCGATCGGCTATGACGTACTATCCCGTCCAGGGTCAGATAAGCCCAGGGCACCTCGACGGGATAGTACGTCTAAGGTCACAGAGGGGTTAAACCCCCCCTCAGGTGTTACAAAGTACAAGAGCCACACCTTGTGCAGCATTAATGCTGCACAAGTAAAAGGTTGCTCTATGAATTTTTCAACTTGCACACGCAGAATGAAACACGTAAACAATTCCGCCCATTCTACAGTCAAACTGTAGTGGAGGCGTGACTTGTCTTTTTAAGGAGACGCAGCACAGGTGTCCCAAATAACGCCTTGGTGCTTGGCGCAGCTTCCTGAGCGTTGTTATTTGCTGTACAGGAGTCTGCGCTCTTGTTATCCCTTGGCCATGCGCTGTTAGTGCTGCCTGTCTTCTGACCACATTTCATGTTGGCCGTTGCGGTTAGCGATGGCCATGAATCCCAGACCAACAGTGTGTTTTCAAAAATTCACACTGCGTGGCTGGGATTCGTGGCCTTGTGCAGTAAATATGTTTGCCGCTCACACATGTCCTTACACCTACTTCAGACTGGGCGGCCTCATCTGATCCCTTATCGCATGCCGCGGCCATGAGGCCGCCCAGTCTGAAGAAGGCGGAAGGAGATGAGTGAACACAGGCAAACATATGCACTGCACATGCCCATCAATCACACCCTCGCTGTCAAAATAAATAAGACACCGAGGGGCGTTGTTTCTAGCAGGGCAGACGCACAGGCGCAGCCAGCTAGCCAATGATGTCAAAAGACGGGCAGCACTACTAAGGGTGGTGCTGCGTATCATTAGAAAGGAAAATCACACCTCAGGGACAGTGAAATGGTCTCAATGAGACACATTTTGTACGTGTTGAGTTCCACGTTGGCAAGGAGAAAAAGTCAGCCACCTTGTACAAATGCAGCATTACTGCTGTACAAGGTGGCTGTTATACATAGAAACACCTTGGGGTGGGTGGCAGGGTCCCTTTAATTTCAGTTCATGTGCCTGCGTGGCGTTTGCAGGTCACGTTGCCGGCTACACAGCAGGGGAACAGCTGGCGGTGCTGAACCCCACTAACACATTGGCTGGTGTTTTTCTCTGTGCAGCTAGCAGTTCCGGCCGGGCAAAAACTGGCGGTGTTAGAGTCCAGGGTCAGCAGGAGGAGGAGAGGAGCAGAGTGTAGGCCGAAGCCTGCACTGGTGGCAGGTTTTGTTCTGTTGTGCCAGCGTGGCTTGTGCTGGACACGCTGCCGACTACACAGCAGGGGAACAGCTGGCGGTGCTGAACCCCACTGACACATCAGCTAGTGTTTTTTCTGTGTAGATAACACTTCCAGGTGGCAACTGACAGTGTTGAAACCCAGGGAATCAAAGAGGAGCAGAGTGTAGGCCGAAGCCTGCAGTGGAGCAAGTTGAAAGGGAACCTTTAACCCCCCCCCCAGGCATTTGTTGCTGAAAGAGCCATCTTGTACAGCAGTAATACTGCACATGGAAAATTGTGGCTCCTAAAATTATGCTCCTTGCAAACGCTGAAGTACACACTCATATAATGTGTCCCCTCACACCGTCAAACCGTCATGGAAGTGGGACTTTCCTTTGTAATAAATTTCAATAATTTCAAGAGCGACCTTTTCCTTGTGCAGTATTAGTGCTGCACAAGATGGCTCTTTCAGTAACAAACGCCTAGGGAAGGGGGGGACAGGTCCCCTTACATTTTAGTTGTGCCAGCATTGTGGTCGCATTACACATTGCCGGATACACAGCTGGGGATCAGCTGACGTTACTGAACCCCAATAACAGAGGAGCGACTGTTGACTGTGCAGACAGCACTTCCAGGCACCAACTGGTGGTGTTAGAGCCCAGGGACAGCAAGAGGAGCAGATTGGAGGTATTGCCGCACACACAGCTGGGGATCAGCTGACGTTACTGAACCCCAATAACAGAGGAGCGACTGTTGACTGTGCAGACAGCACTTCCAGGCACCAACTGGCGGTGTTAGAGCCCAGGGACAGCAGGAGGAGCAGATTGGAGGTATTGCCGCACACACAGCTGGGGATCAGCTGACGTTACTGAACCCCAATAACAGAGGAGCGACTGTTGACTGTGCAGACAGCACTTCCAGGCACCAACTGGCGGTGTTAGAGCCCAGGGACAGCAGGAGGAGCAGATTGGAGGTATTGCCGCACACACAGCTGGGGATCAGCTGACGTTACTGAACCCCAATAACAGAGGAGTGACTGTTGACTGTGCAGACAGCACTTCCAGGCACCAACTGGCGGTGTTAGAGCCCAGGGATAGCAGGAGGAGCAGAGGAACAGAGTGTAGGCCGAAGCTTGATTGGAGCAAGTTGAAAGGGAACCTTTAACTCCCCCAAGACGTTTGTAGCTGAAAGAGCCATCTTGTGCAGCACTAAGGATGGAAAAGGAAAAGGTTGCTCTTTTAATTATGCTCCTTGCAAACACAGAAGTAAACACTAAAAATGTGTCACCTTATACCATAAAACCTTCCCGGAGGTGGGAATTTCCTTCGTAATGGGACGCAGCACAGCTGTCATTCATATTCCCTTGGTGCCATGCGCTGCCTCAGCGTTGTTTTAAGCTGTCACGGAGCCTGCGCTGTTCTGTTATCCCTTGGCCATGCCCAATTTGCGCTGCCTGTCTTCTGACACAATTTGGTGTCAGGCTGTCAGTGCCTGTGCGTCCACGCTGCTCCAGATCTCACCTCGCAGTGTCGTCTAATGTAATCCCACTGCGGGCCCTGGATCCATGGGCATGCACAGTGCATATCCTCGACTCTCACTCCCCTCCTTCCCTCTTCCTCAGACTGTGCGGCGTCACGGCCGTGGCATGCTCTTAGGGATCAACTGACGGCGCACAGTCTAAAGAAGGCGGAGGGAGATGGGCGAGAGCCCGAGGTGAAGATATGCACTGCACATGCCCATGGATCCCAGGCTCGCAGTGTGATTCAATCAGAAGACACTGCGAGGCGGGTTCTCGGGCAGCGCGGGCGCACAGGCGCAGCCATCCTGACACCAAATTATGTCAGAAGACAGGCAGCGCAAACTGGCCATGGCCAAAGGATAACAGAACAGCGCAGGCTCTGTGACAGCTTAAAACAACGCTGAGGAGGCAGCGCATGGCACCAAAGGGGTAGGAATGATGGCTGTGCTGCGTCACATTATGAAGGAAAGTCCCAGCTCAGTGACGGTATAACGGTATCAGTGAACACATTATATAAGTTAAGTTCTGCGTGTGCAAGGAGCTAAACTAAAAGAGCTACCTTTTCCTTGTGCAACATTACTGCTGCACAAGATGGCTCTTTCAGTAACAAACGCCGGGGGGGGGACAGGTTCCCTTACATTTAGGTTGTTGTGCCAGCGTGGCGGTCGCAGGACACATTGCCGGCTACACAGCTGGGGATCAGCTGACGTTACTGAAACCCAATAACACTGGGTCGTATGTTTTGTCTGTGCAGCCTGCACTTCTGAGCCGCAACTGGCGGTGTTGGAGCCCAGGAATAGCAGTTCAGGTGGTAGAAAGATGAACACATCAGGAGACCTGGATGACACCCAATTACTTAATCAGGCAGAGGAGTGGCAAATTCCTGCGAGATCCAGGCCTGGTTCATTTTCAGGAAAGTAAGCCGGTCAACGTTATCGGAGGATAGTCGCATGCGACGGTCTGTTAGTACACCACCTGCGGCACTAAAGAAACGTTCCGATAAGACACTAGCCGCAGGGCAAGCCAGCACCTCCAATGCATACTGGCTTAGCTCTGGCCATGTATCCAGCTTAGAGACCCAAAACTTGAACGGGGAAGAGCCGTCTGGGAGTACACTAAGCCATGTAGTCTGTCACCATCTGACGGAACCGTTGCCTCCTGCTGACTGGAGCCACCGGTGATGGTGTAGACATTTGGGGCGGGCACACAAAAGTTTTCCACAGTTGTGCCATACTGGGCTTGCCTTGGGCAGAGGCACTGCTTCTGCTCCCTCTTTGTGCAGAGCCTCCTCCTCCACTGCCTCGACGCACTGAGCTGCTTTGTAAAGCACTAGCAGCACTCCTCTCAGTTGGACTGGAGAAGATGATGGAATTCACCAGTGTGTCGTGGTACTCCCGCATTTTACGCTCCCGTGTCAACGCCAGGATGAGGTTTTGGACATTGTCACGGTAGCGAGGATCGAGGAGGGTGTACACCCAATAATCAGGCACGTTGAGAATGTGGTCGATGCGGCGGTCGACTCTCAGGCACTGCAACATGAAATCAACCATGTGCTGCAGACTGCCAACTGGCCCAGAAACGCTGTCCCCTGCTTGAGACATGATCTCTGCCCGCTCTTCATCACCCCACCCTCGCTGTACACACTGACCACTGGACAATGGTGTAACTCCCTCCTCTGGACGTAGCTCTTCCTCGTCCATTGACTCCTCCTCATCCTCCTCACAAAGGGTCCCCTGCCGACCCCTTTGTGAGGAACCACGTGGCGCTGACTGTCCAGAAGCTGATGGAAAAGGTGACTCCTCATCCTCCACATCATCCCTTATAATGTGTGAAAAGCGCTGCGGAATATGTTAGCGCTATATAACAATAAAGATTATTATTATTATTATTATCCCTTGCAGGGTTTCTTGAAACAAGCAGATAAGGGGGACAGTCATGCTGACTAGTGCATCATCTGCACTTGCCATCCGCGTGGAATAATCGAAAGGATGCAAAACCTGGCAGACGTCCTTCATAGTGGCCCACTCTGTGGTTGTGAAGTCTGATCGGCGCTGACTGCGACTTTTTTGCGCCTGATGCAGCTGGTACTCCATTACTGCTTGCTGCTGCTCACACAACCGCTCCAACATATGTAACGTGGAATTCCACCTGGTAGGTAGGTCACATATGATGCGATGTTCAGGAAGGCGAAACCGACGCTGCAGAGCAGCAATGCAGGATCTTGCCAAGCTGGAACGCTGCAAGTGAGCACACTCTAGGCGGGCCTTGTGCAGAAGTGCATCAAGATCCGGATAGTCCCTCAGAAAACTCTGCACAACCAAATTGAGCACATGTGCCAGACATGGGATGTGAGTGAGGTTGCCAAGGGCTAAAGCTGCCACCAGATTTCGGCCATTGTCACACACTACCATGCCTGGCTGGAGATTCGCTGGCAGTAACCACACATCGCTCTCCTGCTTGATGGCATTCCAGAGCTCCTGCGCTGTGTGGCTTCGATTCCCCAAAGAAACTAATTTCAAGACGGCCTGCTGACGTTTGGCCACGGCTGTGCTCATGTCAGTCGTTACAGGTAAACGTTCACGGGTCCATGTGGAGGTGGACTGTGACGGATCCTACAGCGATGAGGAACTTGTGTAAGAGGAGGAGTCAATGCGTACAGACTGGATTCCTGCAATCCTTGGAGTGGGCAGGACATGTCCTGCGCCACTCGCACGGTCTGTACCCGGCTCAACAACATTAACCCAATGGGCAGTGACAGAAAGGTATCGCCCCTGTCCATGTTGACTGGTCCACGCATCGGTGGTGAGGTGGACCTTGCTACTGACGGCGTTCAGTAGTGCGTGTTTTATTTGTCCCTCCACATGCTTGTGCAGGGCAGGGACAGCTTGCCTGCTGAAGTAAAAGCGGCTGGGCACCTTGTACTGTGGGACTGCCAATGCCATCAAGTCACGGAAGCTGTCAGTCTCCACCAGCCTGAATGAGAGCATTTCCAGCGACAGAAGTTTGGCAATGCCTGCATTCAGAGCCTGTGCTCGGGGGTGGTTTGCCGAGAATGCCCGCCTTTTCTCCCATGCCTGTACTACCGATGGCTGTAGACTAGGCTGGGAGTGTGAGGATGACTGGGAATGTGGTGCTGTTGGTGGAATTACACTAGGTCTCTGGACAACAGTGCCAGAGGTTCTTCCATGGCGATCCGGGGAGGACGCCAAACCAGCTGTGCGTGAGCTGGAGGAAGAGGCAACACGAGCTGAAGAGGTGGTAGCTGCCGCTGTTGGTTGGCCTAGGTCTTCAGTGTGTTTTTGTAACTCCACCGCGTGCCTGGTCCGCACATGTGTCCACATATTTGTGGTATTGAGGTTGCTGACACTTTTACCTCTTTTGACTTTCTGATGACACAGCTTGCATTTGACAAAACAAATGTCATCTGCAACTGTGTCAAAAAAGGACCAGGCACTGCAAGTCTTGAGAGCGCCCTTTTTGGCTTTTGAAAGAGACAGGCTCCTAACGGGTGCCAAAGTGGAGGCTACAGGCTCAGCAGTCTTCCCCCTCCCTCTCCCTCTTTGGCCCGTTAAGGGAATTTCTTCCTCTGAGCTGCTCCCACCACCTTCCTGTTCCTCACGCCACGATGGGACAAGGACCTCATCATCTCCACTACCCTCTGCCACCAACTGCTCCTCCTGGGTAGTCTCGGCAGCACAGTACGCACCAGAAAGCGGCACCTGAGTTTCATCATCAGATGCGTACTGCGCTGTGGTCACAGCAGGCACTGACCCACCCACCTCTTCAGAGTCAGAGAGACAAAGCTGTTGGGCATCACTGCACACTGCCTCTTCTTCCATTTCTCCAATACTGCTTGGCTGGCCCCCTGTTTCCAAGCCAAGAGATTCAGAGAACAGAAGTAGAGACGGCTCCTGTCCTGGGCTCTCTGACTGCCTGGCCAATTTGGCAGGTGGTGAAGAGACAGATGGCTGCTCTCCAGTGGTCTGTGCCTGAGAGGATGTGGCACTAATTGAAGTCGATGCGTTAGCTGCCATCCATCCGACAACGGCTTCAATTTGATCTTCACGCAGCAGCGGTGCACGGCGCTCTCCGACAAAGCTGCGCATGAAGGACTGTTCCCTGCTGAAACTGGGTGATGATGAGTCACCGGTGCCCGCAGCAGGCACAGAATCACCACGTCCTCTCCCTGCTCCTCTCCCTGCTCCACGCCCACGACCCTTACTCCCTGCCCTCTTCATCTTGGTTGACAGATAAAGATAAGCAGAAAAGTACTAAGGCCTTAGTGTGCTTATTCCTGAAATGCTCCTCCTGACAGGTGTAAGAAACACTAATGTTGTAAAGTGTGGACTAGACTTTATTATTGATAAAATGTGGCCTACACAAGTGTTAAGTGGTGTTTGGTGAACTTTACTTTTTTTTTTTTTGTGCAGATCGGGCTACAGAGCGAGTTTAACTCACACGGAGACCGTGCAAACAGCAGTAAACGGCGCTGCAAGGCCCAAAAACCCTCCTCTAGGTTATCCTATCTAGTGTTTTTCCACTATTTAGCTGGAGACGGGTGGAAAGACACTAATAGGAATTTTTTAAATAATTTTTAAACAGGCTGCACTAGTTGAAAAAAAGGACAAGTTATTTAACGGTATGAGGCAGTGACAAACCCTGAGCTGAATACAACGGGCTGTGGCTGCACACAGACTACAGGGCGAGCTGCGCTCACACGGAGACCGTGCAGACAGCCGTAAACGGCGCTGCAAGGCCCAAAAACCCCCCTCTAGGTTATCCTATCTAGTGTTTTTCCACTATTTGGCTGGAGACGGGTGGAAAGACACTAATAGGAAATTTTAGAAAAAATGTGCAGCAGGCTGCACTATGAGCAAAAAAGGACAATGGATAGAACTGTGTGAGGCAGTGTGAACCCCCCCTGAGCTGAATACAACCGGGTATATGGCTGCACACAGACTACAGAGTGAGCTGCACACACACACACAGAGACCTTGCAGAACGCTGTTAAAACAGCGCTGCAAGGCAAGAGCAAGGTGAACTGAACAGTGAACACAGCGTTTGCTAAATTAGCCTTGGAAAAGCAAAATAAAGCAATTAGCTATCTCAACTGGCCCTCAGTTAGAACACAGTGTCCTGTCCCTAACTGAAATCACAGCAGAGTGAGCGCAAAATGGCGGCAGCGTTTTTTATAGTGCAGAGTGAAATCATTTCAGCAGCCAATCACAGCCTTGCCAGTACTTACATGCCCACCATGCTAAACAGGATGTGCCCACACTTCCATTCATTCCTCATTGGCTGCTGCGTGCAGTTTGAATTCTGGGAACTTCCGATTCCGGTATCCGATACGCGGGAAGTATCGGAATTCGGTATCGGAATTCCGATACCGCAAGTATCGGCCGATACCCGATACTTGCGGTATCGGAATGCTCAACACTATTTATAAGCAATGATAAGTTTTGAAAATTACTCAAGTTTTGAGGAAAATTTTAGGAGGTTGGCAAATTCAATTTTTAATAGATGAGCTCATCTCTTATAGTTGTGTAGATTGAGAAAGACAAGTTCATAAAGTTCAAACTTTCTCCACCAGTTATACATTCTCTATTGTTAAATTATTTTTGATCCACAATGCTATTTATGGTGAAAAAAAGTCAAGGATGCAGATATAGTATTTTCCATTACTACCGCTTGCAGTAGGGCATTCAACAGCCTAACTATTCTAACTGTAAAGAGCTCTTTCCTATTCAGATGCCATAATTGCCTTTGCTCTAAACATAATGAATACTCCCTGGTTCTTTGGAAGTATTAAATAATTTGTCAGTGCTTTATATATATGTATATAAACAAAAAGCAGCACCAAAAGAAGACAGAGGGTGCAAAAAATCCTTCCAGGTATATACCAGACCTCATGCTATTGTCCAGAAAGATGAAGGCAGCACTCCAGTAGAAAAAATAAGAGTATTTTATTGGCCCATGTGCGACGTTTCAGTCCAAAGTGTGGACCTTTCTTAAGCAGTTATAAAGTGCAAATGCATACATATATATATATATATATATATATATATATATATAGTGAATTGAACAAGCAAAGAAATTTATAACAATCAGTGAATAATATTAAATATGAAGCTAGTACAAGATTCACAGAAAAAAAGACCAATCAAAAAAAGTGCAGTGAAAGTGCAATATCGAGTACAAAGGACACATATAGTGTCTGTTACAGTATAATACCAAATGACAGGCAATTGCCAATAAAAATCAGCTGTAAATCATAAAATACTGGAGGCATAACTCACCCCACATGTCTTAGGAAAGGAAAAAAAAAGAGCAGTATTCAGCGTTCCTAGGAAAGCATTGCACATGTCAGGAGGTTGTCATGCCATATAGTACATCACATCCTGTTCAGGAGCAGATGGGAACTATAGTTCACAGCACGTCCCCCTGGGCACCAATGGAAGGGGGGAGAACCCCCCCTTGTGGAGAGGGAACTCAACCAACTACCAAGAAAAGGGTATGATCATCCCAAATAGAGCTGCTGTGAGCAAATGATGATACATCAAGAGAGGTGCTATCAAGTTTTTTATTCATAATGCAATATTTAGGAAAATAACAAATAATAACCATGGCAAAAAAGTGACAAAAAAAGGAAAACAGTAATGACATGGCATATGAAAAATCCAAAAATACAAGAAGGGCGAGTCATGCGTCCAGGTAATCGTAGCATTCATCCAATTTCTCTGGAAGAAAGAATAAAATATAATTAAAATTTGTGTGATGATATGTGACCATTCACACCATGAAGGATTTCAGAGAGTGACTACGATAAGAATCAAAGAGGGAAAAACCAGTTACAGTGTTATACCAAGCTTATAATCTACGTTCAAGCCAAATGGTTTTAATGTGTTGAGCTTTTTGATCCATTTCAGTTCTTTTATTTTAAGTAATTTCTCCCTATCTCCACCCCTTCTGAGTGGTGGGACCTGATCAATGATAATAAACTTGAGGTCCCTCTCCCTGTGTTTGTTTTCAATAAAATGCTTAGGGACCGGTAGATCCAACCTACCTTTCCTGATGGTATATCTGTGTTGGTTTAATCGTGTTTTCAAATCGCAGGTAGTTTCACCCACATATAAAAGTTTACAGGGACATTGTAAGACATAGATTATAAAATCAGAGGAACATGTCAAAAAATATTTAAGAGGAAAAATTTCATTGGTGATTGGATGTTTAAAGATTGGGCAGGGAAAGCAACCTGTCCTTGATTTTCCTTTTCAGAGAAGTTTGTTTGTTAGTCTTCAAAGCGCCTATATCCGAGTGCGTTAATTTATCCCCCAAATTTTCAGCACGCTTGTAAGATATAAGGGGAGGGCATTTAAATTCATTTATGCCAGGACAGCATTTTCCCAAAATGGACCAGTGGCGTTTAATGATGGCCACAATGTCCCTACTCTCCTCACAGAAGGAGGTAATAAATGGAATCCTCTTAGGGGTGGAATTACTAGCATTGGATTTAGATAATAAATCAGTACGGGCCAATCCAGACACTCTATCAGACAGTTTCCTCATTAATTTTCTGGGATAACCCCTTTGCTCAAATTCCTGAACCATATTGTCTAGAGTAGGTGTTAGTTGAACGTCCTCACTGATGATGCGCCTTACACGTAATAGTTGACTAAGTGGTAGGGATTCCACCATTCGTCGTGGATGGAAGCTATCATAGCATAATATATTGTTACGGTCAGTAGGCTTCACAAACAGTTCTGTAACCAAATTGTTATCAACATTCCTGATTAGAACATCTAGAAATTGAATCTCTTTTTTTGAATATGTGAGAGTAAATTTAATATCCTTGTCTATAGTGTTGAGGAAATTGTGAAAATCTGTAAGCTCACTCAGAGTGCCTGTCCAAAGGAGGAGGACATCATCTATGTATCGCCACCACCCCAAAACATGCGTGAAGTGGTGGGACACATAGACGAGGTCCTCCTCCAATGCCACCATCATCAGATTAGCATACGCAGATGCCATGTTAGCGCCCATTGTGGTACCCCTTAATTGAACAAAAAAATCTTCGCCAAAAAGAAAGTAATTATTTTTTAACACCCATTCCAACAAATCAAGGACAAACTCAACTACATTTTGTGCATAGTTAGTTTTTTTCTAACCCTCTGCGTGTTGCTGCTAATCCCAGGTCATGCCTAATTGAGGTATAAAGTGATACAACGTCGAATGAGGCCAAAATGACGTCATCATTGATCTTAGTATCATTCAATTTGCATAAAAAGTCTGTGGTGTCCAGAACAAATGATGCTGCTTTTTTTGCCAAAGGACCAAGAATTTTATCCCAAAAAATACCAACATGATTGAAAATGGATCCCCTCCCCGACACTATAGGTCTGCTGGGGGGTTCACCAAAGTTTTATGGATCTTAGGCAAGACGTACAGTACCGGAGTAACAGGATGTTCAATAATACAAAAATTATATAGACTCTCATCAATGATATCAGCGTTTAATGCACTATTCAAGATCAATTTAAGCTTATTGGCGATTTTGAATTTGGGATCAAAAGGAAATCTTTTCATAAACCATATTATCCGACAATTGCCTACGAATCTCAGCAATATAATTGGGCGTATCCATGACGACGACAGCACCACCCTTGTCGGCTGACTTGATGGTGATGTCGCCGTCATTGATCAAAGCATGTAGAGCATTTTTGTGTTTAGCAGACATATTTAAGTATTTAAATGAGCTCCATATGCTCATACTTTTTAGAGATTCCACATCATTGTTAACAGCAGAAATAAAGGCCTCTATGGTGGGAACATTATCAGGAGGAATGAACTCACTCCTGTTACTGAGACCGAAATACTGCAGTTTCATCACAGGTTTAGATGACAAAGGTTTATTCTCAATGCTCCTGCTACCAGAAAACCAATGTTTCAATTTGATTTGTCTGAAGAATCTGAAAAGCTCAGTTTCAAGTTTGAACCAATTCACATGACAATTTGGGCTAAAAGATAAACCCCTAGATAATACAAAAATCTCATCATCAGTAAGTATTTTAGAGGAAAGATTTACTACCAGATCTACTCCTTTTTTCTGGTTGTCATCTGCTTCGGATGGTTGATTCGGTTTTTCTGCTTTTTGTCTTTTTTCTCGACGGTGATCTTTCCTCCCTCCTCTTCTTGTCCTTCTATGATGTCTTCGAGCATGCTGGATAAATGGTCTAGAAAAACAGTCAAAGTCAGAACAACTAGTGGGAGCATTATTCAAACCTCCCAAGTCATTATAACCACCTGGTACTCTAGTTAAGCTCTTTTTTTACTTTATTGTCTTTTTTGCCACACATATATATTGCCCGAACGATAGTCCTCCGTGTCCCTGATCCATTTACGTCTTTTGACGTCCTCCAATTCCTCTCTAGTTTTGTTTAGTCGCAAAGTCACAGAACACTTAAATTTGTCAAAAGCTTCAACCCCCAACACGTTTTTGAGTTTGCCTTCAGTTTCCAAGACATTTGAATTCAAGGTGACAATCTCTCTCTCTCTCTCTCTTTCTCTCTCTCTCTCTCTCTCTCTCTATATATATATATATATATATATATATATATATATATATATATATATATATATACGAGGGGCGATCCAAAAGTAATGATAATCAATACTAAACACAATGAATATAGTCAAAAAATAAATTTATTTTTCTACATAGTCTCCTAACAAGTCTATACATTTAGTCCATCTCTTTTCTAAACTTAGAATTCCCTTCGAAAAAAATTCTTGATCTTGACCCTCAAAAAAATCCCCAACAGCGGTTATCACATCGCTATTGTCGTCAAATTTCTTGCCCCCGAGGTGTTCCTTGAGCCGAGGAAAGACAAAAAAGTCACTGGGGGCTAGATCTGGTGAATAGGGGGGGTGTTCCACCAGTTCAAAGCCCGCTTCTTGAATGGTAGCCATGGCAACAGCAGCTTTGTGAGCCGGCGCGTTATCTTGGTGAAACAACACTCCAGCCCGCAGTTTGCCGCACCTTTTCTCCTTGATAGCCTCCCGCAATCTTCTTATTTGTTCTGCGTAGTAGGAGCCCGTAATAGTGGCTCCCTTCTCCAAATAGTCCACCATAATAATTCCTTCAGCGTCCCAAAAAATTGACGCCATAACCTTCCCTGCTGAGCTTGACACTTTGAATTTCTTCGGCATCGGTTCGTCGGCTCGTTTCCATGTCATCGATTGTTGTTTAGTTTCGGGATCAAAGTGGTGGATCCAGGTCTCGTCCATGGTCAAAAAACGTGACAAAAATTTTTCCTTGTCTGCTTGAAACTTTTCGAGATTTGCTATTGAAATGTCAACTCGTTTCTTCTTTTGTTCGTCGGTTAACATTTTTGGCACCCAACGCGCGGAGACCTTTCTCATATGCAATTCTTTTGCAAGGATTCTTTGAATACTGCCATATGAGATCCCTGTGACCTCAGCTACATGCCTGATAGTCACTTTTCGATCTGCCAATACAACTTCTTCAACTTTTTTCACGTTTTCTTCATTGAGGGACATGGATGGGCGTCCTTCACGATGTTCATTTTCCGTCGATGTTCTTCCCAGCTTAAATTCCTTGGCCCAGCGTGCAACTGTGGAATATGGAGGAGAAGAGTCCCCCAATGTTTCCTCCAAGTCGCTGTGTATGTCTTTGGTAGTCATTTTTTTCAAGCAGAGGTATTTTATGACAGCTCTGAGCTCGTTTTTTTCCATTTTGATGTTCACTCCTCGGCAGTTCATATTCAAATGAATGTAGCTCCCGGGAATCGTGGTCTATTTAAGTAATTTTTTTTTCCTGGACTAGTGGGTACCTAAGAGAGAAGAAAACATTTTATTTTAATTTCCGTGTGCAATAGAAATAACCGATTATCATTACTTTTGGATCGCCCCTCGTGTATATATATATATATATATATATATATATATATTTAAATTATATTATTTATGGCATCTTTTCTCTAACTTTTCTTAACTGTCAAAACAATAGAGACCTTTCATACATGTAACACAATCTATTTGCCTAATTTTGAACTGACACTAACTATCCAATATATATTTTTTTAAAAAGTGGAATGCAAAATTGGTTCCCATAATTACATTAAGATCACAGGATTACATCTTCCTAAAATTTTGTTTTCTTTTTCAACTGCTGCCTGACAATGAATTTTTAGTAACTGTTACATCTTTAATGCACCAATAAGCTCCGCAAAACCTAAGTAGGAAGGATGTAAGTTCAACATCTGGTGTAGCTTATCTCAGGTCTAACATTGTATTGCTTATATTTTCTTCTGTTATGATGAGCAATCTGCAGAAATTCAACAGATTCACTTGGTTTTGACTGGGAAATTAGATTTGTATCAAATATGTTAAAATTGCAATTAAATAAAGCTGTTTAAAATGCTCTAAGATCTATAATCTCCAAACCATAATAAACAGAGGCACCGTAAATAACAATAAGATATTATTCTCATTTTACCCTTTACCTGTCCATTATACTGCTGTTCACTGCTGGTACTGTGGTGGCTTCCTATGCTTGAAGCACTGACTAAGCCTCAGTACTAGTGTTGAGCGATACCTTCCGATATCGGAAAGTATCGGTATCGGTTTGGATCGGCCGATATTCAAAAAATATCGGATATCGCCGATACCGATACCCGATCCCAATGCAAGTCAATGGGACCAAAATATCGGAATTAAAATAAACCCTTTCTTTCCTTGTAGGTTCATTCTACCTGAAGGAAAACAACTAAGAATAATGTAGGATGTATGGGGGAGGTGGCGGAGACATTAAAGGCATTGAGGATTAGTCCAATCAAATAGAATAGCATGTTTTTTTTTTTTTTTTAAAAACGTTCGGATTGAAAAAGATATTGAGTATGTAAATTTTTTTTATTTTGTCAGATATTGATGTTTCACTATTCCACGCCCTTCCCCTTCTTTTTTTTCTTTTTTTTTTTTCTTTTCCCACACTTTCATCTTCATCATCATCAGCATCCTTGACATCAACTTCTTCACCTTATTCATCTTCTTCTTCATCTTCTACCTATTTTTTTTTTTTATTACATTCTTCATATTCATTTTCTTCAACTATTATTATTCTTCCTATTCTACATATTCTTTTTATTCCACTGTTATTATTCTTCCTATTCTACTTCTTCATCATATTCTCATTTGTGACAGGCATTCCCGTAGTTGTTATCTATAAAAGTTGGAAGATTACACCTTCCGTTCTGCCAGTCACAAAAGTTACATTTGTCCGCGTTCAGTTTGGCCTGCAGCATCAGGCTTTATCCAGGGGCACCACGAGGAGGAACGGACTCACCCCCATACACTGCTTAGTCTTCTTCTGCATATAATTTAGATAATATCTTTTGCTCTGATATTAAGTCTTATGCTTAATGTTCTTCTGCTCTTTGTTCTGCAGCCTCTTGTTCTTCTGCTTCTCGGTCTTCCATGTTGTCGTCTCCAGGGTCTTCGTCTCCAGTGTCGTCATCTCCGCCGTCGTCGTCTCAGCCGTCGTCGTCTCCGCCGTCGTCGTCGTCGTCGTCATCGGGGTGGTCTTCCGGGTCGTCGTCATCGGGGTGGTCTTCCGGGTTGTCGACGTTAGGGTCTTCAACTTGGAAATGTAGCAGAAGGTACAAGAAGGCTGAGAAAATGCCAAGAACCAGCTGATGGAACTGGAACTCGGATGGCTACCCGAAGGTTCAAGAGCCTATGGAACTACCGAGGACCAGCTGACGTTACTGGAACCCGGTTACTAAGCAGGAGGTACCCGTGCTAAAAAGCACTACCAAGGACCGCCTGACGTTGGCGGAACTCGGATACCCAGAAGGAGGCACCTAAGCCAAAGGCTCTGCCCGGAACCAGATGACGTTACTGGAACCAGGATGGGGAGCAGAAGGTACAAGAGCAAAAGACACTGCCGAGAACCAGCTGACGGTACTGGAACCCGGATGGGTAGCCGAATGTCCAAGAGCCAATGGAACTACCAAGGACCAGCTGACGTTACTGGAACCCGGTTACTAAGCAGGAGGTACCCGTGCCTGAAAGCACTACCAAGGACCACCTGACATTGGTGGAACTTGGATACCCAGAAGGAGGCACCTAAGCCAAAGGCTCTGCCCGGAACCAGCTGACGGTACTGGAACCAGGATGGGGAGCAGAAGGTACAAGAGCAAAAGACACTGCCGAGAACCAGCTGACGGTGCTGGAACCAGGTGGTGGACCCCAAGGCCCACAGGAGAGGAGAGAACAGCTAGGCCGCGAGGCAGCCGCAGTTACCGAACCCCAACAGTCCTACAGGGGGAGCTGGGCCTACTGGCACTACAGAACCAGCCTTGACTACCAGTTCACGCAGCCCACATAGGAAGCTCCTAAACTGGAGGCACCCTGGAGTTGGCTAACTCGACCGCCCCACGACGGGGCAAGCATAGGCGTCTCAGTGAAGTTGACACAACCCGGAAACAGCTGACGGTGCTGAAACCAGGCTTGGCACGAGGGAGTACCTGTGACAAGAACACTGCCGAGAACCAGCTGGCGGTGCTGGAACCCGGATGCGTTGCCCCAGTGTGCAAGAGCCAATGGCACGACCGAGGACCAGCTGACGGTGCTGGAACCCGGTTACTAAGCTGTAGGTGCCCGCGCTTAAAAGCACTACCAAGGACCGCCTGGCGTTGGCGGAACTCGGATACCCAGGAGGAGGCACCTAAGCCAAAGGCTCGGCCCGGAACCAGCTGACGGTGCTGGAACCAGGTGGTGGACCCCAAGGCCCACAGGAGAGGAGAGAACAGCTAGGCCGCGAGGCAGCCGCAGTTACCGAACCCCAACAGTCCTACAGGGGGAGCTGGGCCTACTGGCACTACAGAACCAGCCTTGACTACCAGTTCACGCAGCCCACATAGGAAGCTCCTAAACTGGAGGCACCCTGGAGTTGGCTAACTCGACCGCCCCACGACGGGGCAAGCATAGGCGTCTCAGTGAAGTTGACACAACCCGGAAACAGCTGACGGTGCTGAAACCAGGCTTGGCACGAGGGAGTACCTGTGACAAGAACACTGCCGAGAACCAGCTGGCGGTGCTGGAACCCGGATGCGTTGCCCCAGTGTGCAAGAGCCAATGGCACGACCGAGGACCAGCTGACGGTGCTGGAACCCGGTTGCTAAGCTGTAGGTGCCCGCGCTTAAAAGCACTACCAAGGACCGCCTGGCGTTGGCGGAACACGGATACCCAGGAGGAGGCACCTAAGCCAAAGGCTCGGCCCGGAACCAGCTGACGGTGCTGGAACCAGGTGGTGGACCCCAAGGCCCACAGGAGAGGAGAGAACAGCTAGGCCGCGAGGCAGCCGCAGTTACCGAACCCCAACAGTCCTACAGGGGGAGCTGGGCCTACTGGCACTACAGAACCAGCCTTGACTACCAGTTCACGCAGCCCACATAGGAAGCTCCTAAACTGGAGGCACCCTGGAGTTGGCTAACTCGACCGCCCCACGACGGGGCAAGCATAGGCGTCTCAGTGAAGTTGACACAACCCAGAAACAGCTGACGGTGCTGAAACCAGGCTTGGCACGAGGGAGTACCTGTGACAAGAACACTGCCGAGAACCAGCTGGCGGTGCTGGAACCCGGATGCGTTGCCCCAGTGTGCAAGAGCCAATGGCACGACCGAGGACCAGCTGACGGTGCTGGAACCCGGTTGCTAAGCTGTAGGTGCCCGCGCTTAAAAGCACTACCAAGGACCGCCTGGCGTTGGCGGAACTCGGATACCCAGGAGGAGGCACCTAAGCCAAAGGCTCGGCCCGGAACCAGCTGACGGTGCTGGAACCAGGTGGTGGACCCCAAGGCCCACAGGAGAGGAGAGAACAGCTAGGCCGCGAGGCAGCCGCAGTTACCGAACCCCAACAGTCCTACAGGGGGAGCTGGGCCTACTGGCACTACAGAACCAGCCTTGACTACCAGTTCACGCAGCCCACATAGGAAGCTCCTAAACTGGAGGCACCCTGGAGTTGGCTAACTCGACCGCCCCACGACGGGGCAAGCATAGGCGTCTCAGTGAAGTTGACACAACCCGGAAACAGCTGACGGTGCTGAAACCAGGCTTGGCACGAGGGAGTACCTGTGACAAGAACACTGCCGAGAACCAGCTGGCGGTGCTGGAACCCGGATGCGTTGCCCCAGTGTGCAAGAGCCAATGGCACGACCGAGGACCAGCTGACGGTGCTGGAACCCGGTTGCTAAGCTGTAGGTGCCCGCGCTTAAAAGCACTACCAAGGACCGCCTGGCGTTGGCGGAACACGGATACCCAGGAGGAGGCACCTAAGCCAAAGGCTCGGCCCGGAACCAGCTGACGGTGCTGGAACCAGGTGGTGGACCCCAAGGCCCACAGGAGAGGAGAGAACAGCTAGGCCGCGAGGCAGCCGCAGTTACCGAACCCCAACAGTCCTACAGGGGGAGCTGGGCCTACTGGCACTACAGAACCAGCCTTGACTACCAGTTCACGCAGCCCACATAGGAAGCTCCTAAACTGGAGGCACCCTGGAGTTGGCTAACTCGACCGCCCCACGACGGGGCAAGCATAGGCGTCTCAGTGAAGTTGACACAACCCGGAAACAGCTGACGGTGCTGAAACCAGGCTTGGCACGAGGGAGTACCTGTGACAAGAACACTGCCGAGAACCAGCTGGCGGTGCTGGAACCCGGATGCGTTGCCCCAGTGTGCAAGAGCCAATGGCACGACCGAGGACCAGCTGACGGTGCTGGAACCCGGTTGCTAAGCTGTAGGTGCCCGCGCTTAAAAGCACTACCAAGGACCGCCTGGCGTTGGCGGAACTCGGATACCCAGGAGGAGGCACCTAAGCCAAAGGCTCGGCCCGGAACCAGCTGACGGTGCTGGAACCAGGTGGTGGACCCCAAGGCCCACAGGAGAGGAGAGAACAGCTAGGCCGCGAGGCAGCCGCAGTTACCGAACCCCAACAGTCCTACAGGGGGAGCTGGGCCTACTGGCACTACAGAACCAGCCTTGACTACCAGTTCACGCAGCCCACATAGGAAGCTCCTAAACTGGAGGCACCCTGGAGTTGGCTAACTCGACCGCCCCACGACGGGGCAAGCATAGGCGTCTCAGTGAAGTTGACACAACCCGGAAACAGCTGACGGTGCTGAAACCAGGCTTGGCACGAGGGAGTACCTGTGACAAGAACACTGCCGAGAACCAGCTGGCGGTGCTGGAACCCGGATGCGTTGCCCCAGTGTGCAAGAGCCAATGGCACGACCGAGGACCAGCTGACGGTGCTGGAACCCGGTTGCTAAGCTGTAGGTGCCCGCGCTTAAAAGCACTACCAAGGACCGCCTGGCGTTGGCGGAACACGGATACCCAGGAGGAGGCACCTAAGCCAAAGGCTCGGCCCGGAACCAGCTGACGGTGCTGGAACCAGGTGGTGGACCCCAAGGCCCACAGGAGAGGAGAGAACAGCTAGGCCGCGAGGCAGCCGCAGTTACCGAACCCCAACAGTCCTACAGGGGGAGCTGGGCCTACTGGCACTACAGAACCAGCCTTGACTACCAGTTCACGCAGCCCACATAGGAAGCTCCTAAACTGGAGGCACCCTGGAGTTGGCTAACTCGACCGCCCCACGACGGGGCAAGCATAGGCGTCTCAGTGAAGTTGACACAACCCGGAAACAGCTGACGGTGCTGAAACCAGGCTTGGCACGAGGGAGTACCTGTGACAAGAACACTGCCGAGAACCAGCTGGCGGTGCTGGAACCCGGATGCGTTGCCCCAGTGTGCAAGAGCCAATGGCACGACCGAGGACCAGCTGACGGTGCTGGAACCCGGTTACTAAGCTGTAGGTGCCCGCGCTTAAAAGCACTACCAAGGACCGCCTGGCGTTGGCGGAACTCGGATACCCAGGAGGAGGCACCTAAGCCAAAGGCTCGGCCCGGAACCAGCTGACGGTGCTGGAACCAGGTGGTGGACCCCAAGGCCCACAGGAGAGGAGAGAACAGCTAGGCCGCGAGGCAGCCGCAGTTACCGAACCCCAACAGTCCTACAGGGGGAGCTGGGCCTACTGGCACTACAGAACCAGCCTTGACTACCAGTTCACGCAGCCCACATAGGAAGCTCCTAAACTGGAGGCACCCTGGAGTTGGCTAACTCGACCGCCCCACGACGGGGCAAGCATAGGCGTCTCAGTGAAGTTGACACAACCCGGAAACAGCTGACGGTGCTGAAACCAGGCTTGGCACGAGGGAGTACCTGTGACAAGAACACTGCCGAGAACCAGCTGGCGGTGCTGGAACCCGGATGCGTTGCCCCAGTGTGCAAGAGCCAATGGCACGACCGAGGACCAGCTGACGGTGCTGGAACCCGGTTGCTAAGCTGTAGGTGCCCGCGCTTAAAAGCACTACCAAGGACCGCCTGGCGTTGGCGGAACTCGGATACCCAGGAGGAGGCACCTAAGCCAAAAGGCTCGGCCCGGAACCAGCTGACGGTGCTGGAACCAGGTGGTGGACCCCAAGGCCCACAGGAGAGGAGAGAACAGCTAGGCCGCGAGGCAGCCGCAGTTACCGAACCCCAACAGTCCTACAGGGGGAGCTGGGCCTACTGGCACTACAGAACCAGCCTTGACTACCAGTTCACGCAGCCCACATAGGAAGCTCCTAAACTGGAGGCACCCTGGAGTTGGCTAACTCGACCGCCCCACGACGGGGCAAGCATAGGCGTCTCAGTGAAGTTGACACAACCCGGAAACAGCTGACGGTGCTGAAACCAGGCTTGGCACGAGGGAGTACCTGTGACAAGAACACTGCCGAGAACCAGCTGGCGGTGCTGGAACCCGGATGCGTTGCCCCAGTGTGCAAGAGCCAATGGCACGACCGAGGACCAGCTGACGGTGCTGGAACCCGGTTGCTAAGCTGTAGGTGCCCGCGCTTAAAAGCACTACCAAGGACCGCCTGGCGTTGGCGGAACACGGATACCCAGGAGGAGGCACCTAAGCCAAAGGCTCGGCCCGGAACCAGCTGACGGTGCTGGAACCAGGTGGTGGACCCCAAGGCCCACAGGAGAGGAGAGAACAGCTAGGCCGCGAGGCAGCCGCAGTTACCGAACCCCAACAGTCCTACAGGGGGAGCTGGGCCTACTGGCACTACAGAACCAGCCTTGACTACCAGTTCACGCAGCCCACATAGGAAGCTCCTAAACTGGAGGCACCCTGGAGTTGGCTAACTCGACCGCCCCACGACGGGGCAAGCATAGGCGTCTCAGTGAAGTTGACACAACCCGGAAACAGCTGACGGTGCTGAAACCAGGCTTGGCACGAGGGAGTACCTGTGACAAGAACACTGCCGAGAACCAGCTGGCGGTGCTGGAACCCGGATGCGTTGCCCCAGTGTGCAAGAGCCAATGGCACGACCGAGGACCAGCTGACGGTGCTGGAACCCGGTTACTAAGCTGTAGGTGCCCGCGCTTAAAAGCACTACCAAGGACCGCCTGGCGTTGGCGGAACTCGGATACCCAGGAGGAGGCACCTAAGCCAAAGGCTCGGCCCGGAACCAGCTGACGGTGCTGGAACCAGGTGGTGGACCCCAAGGCCCACAGGAGAGGAGAGAACAGCTAGGCCGCGAGGCAGCCGCAGTTACCGAACCCCAACAGTCCTACAGGGGGAGCTGGGCCTACTGGCACTACAGAACCAGCCTTGACTACCAGTTCACGCAGCCCACATAGGAAGCTCCTAAACTGGAGGCACCCTGGAGTTGGCTAACTCGACCGCCCCACGACGGGGCAAGCATAGGCGTCTCAGTGAAGTTGACACAACCCGGAAACAGCTGACGGTGCTGAAACCAGGCTTGGCACGAGGGAGTACCTGTGACAAGAACACTGCCGAGAACCAGCTGGCGGTGCTGGAACCCGGATGCGTTGCCCCAGTGTGCAAGAGCCAATGGCACGACCGAGGACCAGCTGACGGTGCTGGAACCCGGTTGCTAAGCTGTAGGTGCCCGCGCTTAAAAGCACTACCAAGGACCGCCTGGCGTTGGCGGAACACGGATACCCAGGAGGAGGCACCTAAGCCAAAGGCTCGGCCCGGAACCAGCTGACGGTGCTGGAACCAGGTGGTGGACCCCAAGGCCCACAGGAGAGGAGAGAACAGCTAGGCCGCGAGGCAGCCGCAGTTACCGAACCCCAACAGTCCTACAGGGGGAGCTGGGCCTACTGGCACTACAGAACCAGCCTTGACTACCAGTTCACGCAGCCCACATAGGAAGCTCCTAAACTGGAGGCACCCTGGAGTTGGCTAACTCGACCGCCCCACGACGGGGCAAGCATAGGCGTCTCAGTGAAGTTGACACAACCCGGAAACAGCTGACGGTGCTGAAACCAGGCTTGGCACGAGGGAGTACCTGTGACAAGAACACTGCCGAGAACCAGCTGGCGGTGCTGGAACCCGGATGCGTTGCCCCAGTGTGCAAGAGCCAATGGCACGACCGAGGACCAGCTGACGGTGCTGGAACCCGGTTGCTAAGCTGTAGGTGCCCGCGCTTAAAAGCACTACCAAGGACCGCCTGGCGTTGGCGGAACACGGATACCCAGGAGGAGGCACCTAAGCCAAAGGCTCGGCCCGGAACCAGCTGACGGTGCTGGAACCAGGTGGTGGACCCCAAGGCCCACAGGAGAGGAGAGAACAGCTAGGCCGCGAGGCAGCCGCAGTTACCGAACCCCAACAGTCCTACAGGGGGAGCTGGGCCTACTGGCACTACAGAACCAGCCTTGACTACCAGTTCACGCAGCACGCAGCCCACATAGGAAGCTCCTAAACTGGAGGCACCCTGGAGTTGGCTAACTCGACCGCCCCACGACGGGGCAAGCATAGGCGTCTCAGTGAAGTTGACACAACCCGGAAACAGCTGACGGTGCTGAAACCAGGCTTGGCACGAGGGAGTACCTGTGACAAGAACACTGCCGAGAACCAGCTGGCGGTGCTGGAACCCGGATGCGTTGCCCCAGTGTGCAAGAGCCAATGGCACGACCGAGGACCAGCTGACGGTGCTGGAACCCGGTTACTAAGCTGTAGGTGCCCGCGCTTAAAAGCACTATCAAGGACCGCCTGGCGTTGGCGGAACTCGGATACCCAGGAGGAGGCACCTAAGCCAAAGGCTCGGCCCGGAACCAGCTGACGGTGCTGGAACCAGGTGGTGGACCCCAAGGCCCACAGGAGAGGAGAGAACAGCTAGGCCGCGAGGCAGCCGCAGTTACCGAACCCCAACAGTCCTACAGGGGGAGCTGGGCCTACTGGCACTACAGAACCAGCCTTGACTACCAGTTCACGCAGCCCACATAGGAAGCTCCTAAACTGGAGGCACCCTGGAGTTGGCTAACTCGACCGCCCCACGACGGGGCAAGCATAGGCGTCTCAGTGAAGTTGACACAACCCGGAAACAGCTGACGGTGCTGAAACCAGGCTTGGCACGAGGGAGTACCTGTGACAAGAACACTGCCGAGAACCAGCTGGCGGTGCTGGAACCCGGATGCGTTGCCCCAGTGTGCAAGAGCCAATGGCACGACCGAGGACCAGCTGACGGTGCTGGAACCCGGTTACTAAGCTGTAGGTGCCCGCGCTTAAAAGCACTACCAAGGACCGCCTGGCGTTGGCGGAACTCGGATACCCAGGAGGAGGCACCTAAGCCAAAGGCTCGGCCCGGAACCAGCTGACGGTGCTGGAACCAGGTGGTGGACCCCAAGGCCCACAGGAGAGGAGAGAACAGCTAGGCCGCGAGGCAGCCGCAGTTACCGAACCCCAACAGTCCTACAGGGGGAGCTGGGCCTACTGGCACTACAGAACCAGCCTTGACTACCAGTTCACGCAGCCCACATAGGAAGCTCCTAAACTGGAGGCACCCTGGAGTTGGCTAACTCGACCGCCCCACGACGGGGCAAGCATAGGCGTCTCAGTGAAGTTGACACAACCCGGAAACAGCTGACGGTGCTGAAACCAGGCTTGGCACGAGGGAGTACCTGTGACAAGAACACTGCCGAGAACCAGCTGGCGGTGCTGGAACCCGGATGCGTTGCCCCAGTGTGCAAGAGCCAATGGCACGACCGAGGACCAGCTGACGGTGCTGGAACCCGGTTGCTAAGCTGTAGGTGCCCGCGCTTAAAAGCACTACCAAGGACCGCCTGGCGTTGGCGGAACACGGATACCCAGGAGGAGGCACCTAAGCCAAAGGCTCGGCCCGGAACCAGCTGACGGTGCTGGAACCAGGTGGTGGACCCCAAGGCCCACAGGAGAGGAGAGAACAGCTAGGCCGCGAGGCAGCCGCAGTTACCGAACCCCAACAGTCCTACAGGGGGAGCTGGGCCTACTGGCACTACAGAACCAGCCTTGACTACCAGTTCACGCAGCCCACATAGGAAGCTCCTAAACTGGAGGCACCCTGGAGTTGGCTAACTCGACCGCCCCACGACGGGGCAAGCATAGGCGTCTCAGTGAAGTTGACACAACCCGGAAACAGCTGACGGTGCTGAAACCAGGCTTGGCACGAGGGAGTACCTGTAACAAGAACACTGCCGAGAACCAGCTGGCGGTGCTGGAACCCGGATGCGTTGCCCCAGTGTGCAAGAGCCAATGGCACGACCGAGGACCAGCTGACGGTGCTGGAACCCGGTTGCTAAGCTGTAGGTGCCCGCGCTTAAAAGCACTACCAAGGACCGCCTGGCGTTGGCGGAACTCGGATACCCAGGAGGAGGCACCTAAGCCAAAGGCTCGGCCCGGAACCAGCTGACGGTGCTGGAACCAGGTGGTGGACCCCAAGGCCCACAGGAGAGGAGAGAACAGCTAGGCCGCGAGGCAGCCGCAGTTACCGAACCCCAACAGTCCTACAGGGGGAGCTGGGCCTACTGGCACTACAGAACCAGCCTTGACTACCAGTTCACGCAGCCCACATAGGAAGCTCCTAAACTGGAGGCACCCTGGAGTTGGCTAACTCGACCGCCCCACGACGGGGCAAGCATAGGCGTCTCAGTGAAGTTGACACAACCCGGAAACAGCTGACGGTGCTGAAACCAGGCTTGGCACGAGGGAGTACCTGTGACAAGAACACTGCCGAGAACCAGCTGGCGGTGCTGGAACCCGGATGCGTTGCCCCAGTGTGCAAGAGCCAATGGCACGACCGAGGACCAGCTGACGGTGCTGGAACCCGGTTGCTAAGCTGTAGGTGCCCGCGCTTAAAAGCACTACCAAGGACCGCCTGGCGTTGGCGGAACTCGGATACCCAGGAGGAGGCACCTAAGCCAAAGGCTCGGCCCGGAACCAGCTGACGGTGCTGGAACCAGGTGGTGGACCCCAAGGCCCACAGGAGAGGAGAGAACAGCTAGGCCGCGAGGCAGCCGCAGTTACCGAACCCCAACAGTCCTACAGGGGGAGCTGGGCCTACTGGCACTACAGAACCAGCCTTGACTACCAGTTCACGCAGCCCACATAGGAAGCTCCTAAACTGGAGGCACCCTGGAGTTGGCTAACTCGACCGCCCCACGACGGGGCAAGCATAGGCGTCTCAGTGAAGTTGACACAACCCGGAAACAGCTGACGGTGCTGAAACCAGGCTTGGCACGAGGGAGTACCTGTGACAAGAACACTGCCGAGAACCAGCTGGCGGTGCTGGAACCCGGATGCGTTGCCCCAGTGTGCAAGAGCCAATGGCACGACCGAGGACCAGCTGACGGTGCTGGAACCCGGTTGCTAAGCTGTAGGTGCCCGCGCTTAAAAGCACTACCAAGGACCGCCTGGCGTTGGCGGAACACGGATACCCAGGAGGAGGCACCTAAGCCAAAGGCTCGGCCCGGAACCAGCTGACGGTGCTGGAACCAGGTGGTGGACCCCAAGGCCCACAGGAGAGGAGAGAACAGCTAGGCCGCGAGGCAGCCGCAGTTACCGAACCCCAACAGTCCTACAGGGGGAGCTGGGCCTACTGGCACTACAGAACCAGCCTTGACTACCAGTTCACGCAGCCCACATAGGAAGCTCCTAAACTGGAGGCACCCTGGAGTTGGCTAACTCGACCGCCCCACGACGGGGCAAGCATAGGCGTCTCAGTGAAGTTGACACAACCCGGAAACAGCTGACGGTGCTGAAACCAGGCTTGGCACGAGGGAGTACCTGTGACAAGAACACTGCCGAGAACCAGCTGGCGGTGCTGGAACCCGGATGCGTTGCCCCAGTGTGCAAGAGCCAATGGCACGACCGAGGACCAGCTGACGGTGCTGGAACCCGGTTGCTAAGCTGTAGGTGCCCGCGCTTAAAAGCACTACCAAGGACCGCCTGGCGTTGGCGGAACTCGGATACCCAGGAGGAGGCACCTAAGCCAAAGGCTCGGCCCGGAACCAGCTGACGGTGCTGGAACCAGGTGGTGGACCCCAAGGCCCACAGGAGAGGAGAGAACAGCTAGGCCGCGAGGCAGCCGCAGTTACCGAACCCCAACAGTCCTACAGGGGGAGCTGGGCCTACTGGCACTACAGAACCAGCCTTGACTACCAGTTCACGCAGCCCACATAGGAAGCTCCTAAACTGGAGGCACCCTGGAGTTGGCTAACTCGACCGCCCCACGACGGGGCAAGCATAGGCGTCTCAGTGAAGTTGACACAACCCGGAAACAGCTGACGGTGCTGAAACCAGGCTTGGCACGAGGGAGTACCTGTGACAAGAACACTGCCGAGAACCAGCTGGCGGTGCTGGAACCCGGATGCGTTGCCCCAGTGTGCAAGAGCCAATGGCACGACCGAGGACCAGCTGACGGTGCTGGAACCCGGTTGCTAAGCTGTAGGTGCCCGCGCTTAAAAGCACTACCAAGGACCGCCTGGCGTTGGCGGAACTCGGATACCCAGGAGGAGGCACCTAAGCCAAAGGCTCGGCCCGGAACCAGCTGACGGTGCTGGAACCAGGTGGTGGACCCCAAGGCCCACAGGAGAGGAGAGAACAGCTAGGCCGCGAGGCAGCCGCAGTTACCGAACCCCAACAGTCCTACAGGGGGAGCTGGGCCTACTGGCACTACAGAACCAGCCTTGACTACCAGTTCACGCAGCCCACATAGGAAGCTCCTAAACTGGAGGCACCCTGGAGTTGGCTAACTCGACCGCCCCACGACGGGGCAAGCATAGGCGTCTCAGTGAAGTTGACACAACCCGGAAACAGCTGACGGTGCTGAAACCAGGCTTGGCACGAGGGAGTACCTGTGACAAGAACACTGCCGAGAACCAGCTGGCGGTGCTGGAACCCGGATGCGTTGCCCCAGTGTGCAAGAGCCAATGGCACGACCGAGGACCAGCTGACGGTGCTGGAACCCGGTTGCTAAGCTGTAGGTGCCCGCGCTTAAAAGCACTACCAAGGACCGCCTGGCGTTGGCGGAACACGGATACCCAGGAGGAGGCACCTAAGCCAAAGGCTCGGCCCGGAACCAGCTGACGGTGCTGGAACCAGGTGGTGGACCCCAAGGCCCACAGGAGAGGAGAGAACAGCTAGGCCGCGAGGCAGCCGCAGTTACCGAACCCCAACAGTCCTACAGGGGGAGCTGGGCCTACTGGCACTACAGAACCAGCCTTGACTACCAGTTCACGCAGCCCACATAGGAAGCTCCTAAACTGGAGGCACCCTGGAGTTGGCTAACTCGACCGCCCCACGACGGGGCAAGCATAGGCGTCTCAGTGAAGTTGACACAACCCGGAAACAGCTGACGGTGCTGAAACCAGGCTTGGCACGAGGGAGTACCTGTGACAAGAACACTGCCGAGAACCAGCTGGCGGTGCTGGAACCCGGATGCGTTGCCTTGCCTATTAAAGATTGTCTTCCTAGAGCCCCAACTAGCGGTGTTGGAGCAAAGGGTAAGCAGGGGGAGATGAGTGTAGGCCGAAGCCTGCACTGGAGGCAGCTTTGTGTCTGCGTTGCGTTTGCAGGACACTTTGCCGGCTACACACTGGGGGAACAGCTGGCGTTGCTGAACCCCACTAACACAATGGCGTGTGTTTTTATCTGTGCAGCTAGCACTTGCGGGCAAAAACTAGCGATGTTAGAGCCCGTGTTGAAGCAGGAGGAGGAGGAGAGGAGCAGAGTGTAGGCCGAAGCCTAGTTGAACCAATTTCAAAGGAAACCTTTAACCCCCCCCTCAGGTGTTACAAAGTACAAGAGACACACCTTGTGCAGTATTAATGCTGCACAAGTGAAAGGTTGCTCTATTAATTTGTCTACTTGCACACGCTGAATGAAAGACATACACAATTTACCCCATTCTACAGTCAAACTGTAGTGGATGCGTGACTTGTTTTTTTGATGAGACGCAGCACAGGTGTCCAAAATAACGCCTTGGTGCTTGGCGCAGCTTCCTGAGCGTTGTTATTTGCTGTACAGGAGTCTGCGCTCTTGTGTTATCCCTTGGCAATGCCCTGTTAGCGCTGCCCATCTTATGACCTCATTTCATGTTGGCCGGTGCGGTTAACGATGGCCATAAATCCCAGACCCACAGTGTCTTTTCATAAAGCCACACTGCGGTGCTGGGATTCGTGGCCTTGAGCAGTAAATATTTTGGCCGCTCACACACGTCCTTACACCTGCTTCAGACTGGGCGGCCTCTGCTGATCCCTTCTCGCATGCCGCGGCCATGAGGCTGCACAGTCTGAAGAAGGCGGAAGGAGATGAGTTAAGACAGGCGAAGATATGCATTGCTCGTGCCCATCAATCACACCCTCGCAGTCAAAATAATTAAGACAACGAGGAGCATTTTATTCAGGCAGGGCGGACGAACAGGCGCAAGTAGCCAACCAATGATGTCAGAAGACGGGAAGCGCTACCAAGGGGGGTGCTGCGTATCATTAGAAAGGAAAGTCACACCTCAGGGACAGTGGAATGGTCTCAAAGAGACACATTTTGTACGTGTTGAGTTCCACGTGGGCAAGGAGAAAACATCAGCCACCTTGTACAAATGCAGCAGTACTGCTGTACAAGGTGGCTGTTATACATAGAAACACCTGGGGGTGGGGGCCAGGCTCCCTTCAATTTCAGTTCATGTGCCTGCGTGGCGTTTGCAGGTCACGTTGCAAGCTGCACAGCAGGGGAACAGCAGGCGGTGCTGAACCCCACTAACACATTGGCTGGTGTTTTTCTCTGTGCAGCTAGCATGTCCGGGCAGAAACTGGCGTTGTTTGAGCCCAGGGTCAGCAGGAGGAGGAGAGGAGCAAAGTGTAGGCCGAAGCCTGCACTGGTGGCAGCTTTTGTTCTGTTGTGCCAGCGTGGCTTGTGCTGGACACGTTGCCGACTACACAGCAGGGGAACAGCTGGCGGTGCTGAACCCCACTAACACATTGGCTGGTGTTTTTCTCTGTGCAGCTAGCATTTCCGGGCAAAAACTAGCGGTGTTTGAGCCCAGGGTCAGCAGGAGGAGTAGAGGAGCAGAGTGTAGGCCGAAGCCTAGTTGAACCAATTTCAAAGGTTACCTTTAACCCCCCCCTCAGGTGTTGCAAGGTACAAGAGCCACACCTTGAACAGCATTAATGATGCACAAGTCAAAGGTTGCTCTATTTAATTTTGCTCCTTGCACACGCTGAATTAAACACGTACACTATTTAGCCCATTATACTGTCAAACAGTAGTGGAGGCGTGACTACTAGTCTTTTTAAGGAGACGCAGCACAGGTGTACAAATTTACACCTAGGTGCTGTGCGCAGATTCCTTACCGTTGTTATTTGCAGTACAGGAAACTGCGCTCTTGTGTTATCCCTTGGCAATACCCTGTTAGTGCAGGCCGTCTCATGACCTCATTTCATGTTGGCCGGTGCGGTTAACGATGGCCATAAATCCCAGACCCACAGTGGCTTTTCCTAAAGTCACACTGCGGTGCTGGGATTCGTGGCCTTGTGCAGTAAATATGTTCGCCGCTCACACATGTCCTTACACCTGCTTCAGACTGGGCGGCCTCAGCTGATCCCTTATCGCATGCCGCGGCCATGAGGCCGCACAGTCAGAAGAAGGCGGAAGGAGGGGAGTGAAAACAGGGGAACATATGCACTGCTCGTGCCCATCAATCACACCCTCGCAGTCAAAATATATGAGACAACGGGGGGCGTTGTGTCGGGCAGGGGGGACGCACAGGCACAGCCAGCCAACCAATGATGTCAGGAGACGGGCAGCGCTAACAATGGGGGTGCTGCGTGTCATTAAAAAGGAAAGTCACACCTCAGGGACATTGTAATGGTCTGTAATGAGACACATTTTGTACTTGTTGAGTTCCACGTGTGCAAGGAGAAAAAGTCAGCCACCTTGTACAAATGCAGCAGTACTGCTGTACAAGGTGGCTGTTATACATAGAAACACCTGGGGGGGTGGGGGGCAGGCTCCCTTCAATTTCAGTTCATGTGCCTGCGTGGCGTTTGCAGGTCACGTTGCAAGCTACACAGCAGGGGAACAGCTGGCGTTGCTGAACCCCACTGACACATTGACTGGGTTTTTCTCTGTGCAGATTGCATGTCCGGGCAAAAACTAGCGGTGTTAGAGCCCAGGGTCAGCAGGAGGAGGAGGAGAGGAGCAAAGTGTAGGCCGAAGCCTGCACTGGTGGCAGCTTTTGGTCGGTTGTGCCAGCGTGGCTTGTGCTGGACACGATGCCGGCTACACAGCGGGGGAACAGCAGGCGGTGCTGAACCCCACTAACACATTGGCTGGTGTTTTTCTCTGTGCAGCTAGCATGTCCGGGCAGAAACTGGCGTTGTTTGAGCCCAGGGTCAGCAGGAGGAGGAGAGGAGCAAAGTGTAGGCCGAAGCCTGCACTGGTGGCAGCTTTTGTTCTGTTGTGCCAGCGTGGCTTGTGCTGGACACGTTGCCGACTACACAGCAGGGGAACAGCTGGCGGTGCTGAACCCCACTAACACATTGGCTGGTGTTTTTCTCTGTGCAGCTAGCATTTCCGGGCAAAAACTAGCGGTGTTTGAGCCCAGGGTCAGCAGGAGGAGTAGAGGAGCAGAGTGTAGGCCGAAGCCTAGTTGAACCAATTTCAAAGGTTACCTTTAACCCCCCCCTCAGGTGTTGCAAGGTACAAGAGCCACACCTTGTGCAGCATTAATGCTGCACAAGTAAAAGGTTGCTCTATTTGTTTTGCTCCTTGCACACGCTGACTAAAACACGTACACTATTTACCCCATTATACTGTCAAACAGTTGTGGAGGCGTGACTTGTCTTTTTAACGAGACGCAGCACAGGTGTCAAAATTTGCACCTAGGTACTGGGCGCAGATTCCTGAGCGTTGTTATTTGCTGTACAGGAGTCTGCGCTATTGTGATCCCTTGGCCATGCGCTGTGAGCGCTTCCTGTCTTCTGACCTCATTTCATGTCGGCCGTTGCGGTTAGCGATGGACATGAATCCCAGACCCACAGTGTGTTTTTAAAAAATCACACTGCGGTGCTGGGATTCGTGCCCTGGTGCACTAAATATGTTTGCCGCTCACACATGTCCTTACACCTGCTTCAGACTGGGCGGCCTCATCTGATCCCTTATCGCCTGCCGCGGCCATGAGGACACCCAGTCTGAAGAAGGCGGAAGGAGATGAGTGAACACAGGCAAACATATGCACTGCACATGCCCATCAATCACACCCTCGCTGTCCAAAAAAATAAGACACCGAGGGCCGTTGTTTCGAGCAGGGGAGATGCACAGGCGCAGCCAGCTAACCAATGATGTCAAAAGACGGGCAGCGCTAACAAGGGTGGTGCTGCGTGTCATTACAAAGGAAAGTCACACCTCAGGGACATTGTAATGGTCTCTAATGAGACACATTTTGTACGTGTTGAGTTCCACGTGGGCAAGGAGAAAAAGTCAGCCACCTTGTACAAATGCAGCAGTACTGCTGTACAAGGTGGCTGATATACATAGAAACACCTGTGGGTGGGGGGCAGGCTCCCTTCAATTTCAGTTCATGTGCCTGCGTGGCGTTTGCAGGTCACGTTGCAAGCTACACAGCAGGGGAACAGCTGGCGTTGCTGAACCCCACTGACACATTGACTGGTGTTTTTCTCTGTGCAGATTGCATGTCCGGGCAAAAACTAGCGGTGTTAGAGCCCAGGGTCAGCAGGAGGAGGAGGAGAGGAGCAAAGTGTAGGCCGAAGCCTGCACTGGTGGCAGCTTTTGGTCGGTTGTGCCAGCGTGGCTTGTGCTGGACACGATGCCGGCTACACAGCGGGGGAACAGCAGGCGGTGCTGAACCCCACTAACACATTGGCTGGTGTTTTTCTCTGTGCAGCTAGCATTTCCGGGCAAAAACTAGCGGTGTTTGAGCCCAGGGTCAGCAGGAGGAGTAGAGGAGCAGAGTGTAGGCCGAAGCCTAGTTGAACCAATTTCAAAGGTTACCTTTAACCCCCCCCTCAGGTGTTGCAAGGTACAAGAGCCACACCTTGTGCAGCATTAATGCTGCACAAGTAAAAGGTTGCTCTATTTGTTTTGCTCCTTGCACACGCTGACTAAAACACGTACACTATTTACCCCATTATACTGTCAAACAGTTGTGGAGGCGTGACTGGTCTTTTTAACGAGACGCAGCACAGGTGTCAAAATTTGCACCTAGGTACTGGGCGCAGATTCCTGAGCGTTGTTATTTGCTGTACAGGAGTCTGCGCTATTGTGATCCCTTGGCCATGCGCTGTGAGCGCTTCCTGTCTTCTGACCTCATTTCATGTCGGCCGTTGCGGTTAGCGATGGACATGAATCCCAGACCCACAGTGTGTTTTCAAAAAATCACACTGCATGGCTGGGATTCGTGGCCTTGTGCAGTAAATAGGTTTGCCGCTTACACATGTCCTTACACCTGCTCCAGACTGGGCGGCCTCAGCTGATCCCTTATCGCCTACCACGGCCAGGAGGCCGCACAGTCTGAAGAAGGCGGAAGGAGATGAGTTAAGACAGGCGAACATATGCACTGCTCGTGCCCATAAACCACACCCTCGCTGACAAAATAAATATGACAACGAGGGGCGTTGTTTCTAGCAGGGCGGATGCACAGGCGCAGCCAGCTAACCATGATGACAAAAGACGGGAAACGCTACCAAGGGGGGTGCTGCGTATCATTACAAAGGAAAGTCACACCTCAGGGACAGTGGAATGGTCTCAATGAGACACATTTTGTACGTGTTGAGTTCCACGTGGGCAAGGAGAAAAAGTCAGCCACCTTGTACAAATGCAGCAGTACTGCTGTACTAGGTGGCTGTTATACATAGAAACACCTGGGGGGGTGGGGCCAGGTTCCCTTTTAATTTCAGTTCCTGTGCCTGCATGGCGTTTGCAGGTCACGTTGCCGGCTACACAGCAGGGGAACAGCTGGCGTTGCTGAACCCCACTAACACATTGGCTGGTGTTTTTCTCTGTGCAGCTAGCACTTCCGGGCAAAAACTAGCGGTGTTTGAGCCCAGGGTCAGCAGGAGGAGGAGAGGAGCAGAGTGTAGGCCGAAGCCTGCACTGGTGGCAGCTTTTGTTCTGTTGTGCCAGCGTGGCTTGTGCTGGACACGTTGCCGACTACACAGCAGGGGAACAGCTGGCGGTGCTGAACCCCACTGACACATCACCTAGTGTTTTTTTCTGTGTAGACAACACTTCCAGGTGGCAACTGACAGTGTTGAAACCCAGGGAATCAAAGAGGAGCAGAGTGTAGGCCGAAGCCTGCAGTGGAGCAAGTTGAAAGGGAACCTTTAACCCCCCCCCCCCAGGCATTTGTTGCTGAAAGAGCCATCTTGTACAGCAGTAATACTGCACATGGAAAATGGTGGCTCCGAAAATTATGCTCCTTGCAAACGCTGAAGTACACACTCATATAATGTGTCCCCTCACACCGTCAAACCATCCCGGAAGTGGGACTTTCCTTTGTAATGTGACACAGCACAGCCGTCATTCCAACCCCCTTGGTGCCGGGCACCACCTCCTCAACGTTGTTTGGTTCTGTCACGGAGCCCGCACTGTAATGTTATCCCTTGGCCATGCACAGTTAGCGGTGCCCGTCTTCTGACATCATGTAGGTGTCAGGCTGGCAGTGCCTGTGCGTCCAAGCTGCCCGAG